>NC_064855.1:120454980-120659980 GCF_024139225.1 Suncus etruscus
TTTATTTATTTATTAACTTATACCCTCGCTCATGATGCCTATGTTTGCTCTCTACTTAAGACAGGTCTGCTTACGCTGAGGTTTCTAAGAGATTTTATCATTTTTCAACAATGATTTGTCATTTCATTTAAATTGAATGTTCTATGTCTACTTAGGTTATTTTCTTAAAAATTGTAATTTAATTAATGAGCCTTGATTTATGAAGTTATTGACAGCTGAGATTTAGGTAAACTATATTTCCACACCAATTGCACCACCAGTTTCAGTTTCCTCCCATCCTCTTATGCAATATACTTCCAAGAATGCATACTCACAATCCAGGCATGTTCCCTGCCTATGGGACCACCATCCCAAACATAAATATAGAGAGTAAATGGTTTTAATCCTGAAATAGACTTACTAACTTATTGCAGGAGGACAAGTTCAACTTTGATCAGAGAGGATGTTGAATTGAGTGTTGAAGGAAGAAGAAAGTGGCTGACTAGTGAATGAAGCTTAGGTGAGAGATGCAAAGATGTGAAGAGACAAAATGTTTTGTCTTAAAAGTATGTTTAATTTTCTAGCCTTTAATATGGCTAGAAAACAAGGTATATGGAAGTAAACTGGTAAAACCAATGAGAATAGTGATTGAATAAAAATATGAATTATGAAGGCTTTTATTCCATGATACAATCTGTCAGGTGGGATTCACCAGTCTTTAGCATCATTTTCTCTTACTAGCTCTACTAAATTATGGCTGTAGGAACACACCAAGAATAATAATGCACTGTGCAATTTTTATGAGGATTACCAGAAAGGATCTGACAAAGTGGGTGTAGGCTTTGGAAGGGAGAAGTACATAACTGAAAATGATGTGTGGAAATTAGTCAAATTAGAAACAAACTAAATAAGGAAAGAAGTTGGAAGAGAAAAGATATAAAGACAATTCATATAAAGACAGGGTCAGTGGGATCATTGTAGGAAGTTTGCCACAGAGACAGGGGAGGGTAGTTAGGGCAGAGAAGAAACCTTTATGGCAACGAGGGATGGAAATGATCACTCTGGGTAAGAATAAGTTGTTGAAAGGTTATAATGTGCTATGCATAATAGCCCTGAAGTATAAATATTACAAAATAATCTCTAAAAGGAAAAAATAGGAAGAGAAATGTGGGCAGGCAAAGTTGATGGAGGAAGGAAGGTGGAAGGGAAACAGGGACATTGGTGAAGTGAAATGTACCTTGATGAAAAATGTTGGACATTGTTTGACTGAAACTCAATCATGAACAACTTTGCATTGTGTATCTATCTCACAGTTATTCAACAAAAGCATTTATTTATGAAAAAGATAAAACAAATTTGACATCTGATAAGAGATATTAGTGAATAAATAAGCATGAAATATTCTTTTTATTTTCTAGTTTCACTGACTTATATTTCATGTCCAACGATGAAATAATTCCAGCTGTCAACTGGGTAAACAAGGGAACCAGGAGAGTTGATGTGACAAAATATGAAAATAAATTTTATTAAACAGCAGGAACTGGAAGACAAGCAAGAGTTGTTCCCTAGAAGAAGATCCACTTTAATGTATATATGCACAAGTCAAGTTCACATTCAGGTACCAATGGGACATTAACTCAGCATTGATGTTTTACCAAAATACATGAATAATTGATGAATCCTTCTCAGTTGTGTGTTCATAGATCAGGAAAGCAGGAAGACTGTCAATAGGAAAGATGGGATAGGATTATAAAGACAGACCTAAATACAGAGATTTGGCCTTAAAATGGATAGCCATAATACAGATAAAAATGCAGGACCAAATCTACTCCAAATTTGGATGATAGGCTACTAGTAAAACTTTGGTATGCTTAGTCAAATGAGACAGCAGGGAAGGGACCTTGAAGCCAAATGAACAAACTAACTGAATTTAGACTCATGTGTATGTGGCTAAACACACAAAATGAGAACATCAGCTTAGCTCTTGAGATTAGCCAAATAAGCAAGAACAACGCATGTACACCTTTGAGTTGTTTTCTTTTGTGTTCCATGAGAATTAATAGGCAGTTCTTGCCTTTCCTCATGAGTGCAAACATAATAAGAATACATTGAAATTGGTCACGGTGGTGGAGGGTGGAGTTGTCATTGTCTCAGTGCAAGCTTTGGGATAAAACCTGCAGGCACATTTTGGCATTGAATTTTCCAGAACAGCTATATGATGGGCTTGTTTATCCATCCGGCACAATTGAGGTGATGAGTTATACTTCAGTTTCACACCTGTAAATGCACAAATATAAATCGAATACAAATTTGTGTCTCTGAGCACCTTGATTTAATCTCTCTGCAATTTGCTAATGAAATGTAATTCCAGAGAGCAATATGTGAATGTATTAAATTACAACTTTTTTACAACCATGTCTTTTATATAGACATATATGTATATATACACATGTATATATAGTATTTAATAAAGTAATAAAGTTCTTTAAATTTAATTAAGGTTTGTGAATTAGCTAGTAGAGGAATATGATAACCAACTGTTCAAATCATAGAGTCAATAATACTGAAAACATGAGATGTAGCTTTTTTTTCCTAAATAAGTGTAGAAAACCACAAGCTCAGAAGATAAACATAAATTTAGACCCACTTTTCTTTTTCTGCCAAGCCAGGGGAAATGATCAAACTTCTCTGAAGTCTACTTTTCGAGTTAATAGTCAGAGGGAAATAAAAATAATCTTAATGGGAGCCGGAGAGATTGCGCAGTGGTAAGGCAACTGGTTGCCTTGCACACAGCTGACCCAAAACAGACTGTGGTTTAATCTCGGGCATCCCATATGGTCCCCTGAGCCAGGATTGATTCCTGAGTGCACAGCCAGGAGTAATCCCTGAGTGTCACCGGGTGTACCCCCAATAAATAATAATACAATAATAATAATAATAATTTTTGTCTTTTTTGTTTGTTTGTTTAGGGGTCACACCGAGCAGCACTCAGGGGTTCCTCCTGGTTCTATACTCAGAAGTCACTCCTAGCAGGCTCGGGGGACCATAAGGGACATCGGGATTTTAACCACAGTCTGTTTGGGTCCACTGCATACAAGACAGGTGCCTAACCCTTTAGATAATTTTAATGCAGTTTGTTATTTTGGTGAATAATCTTGACCTAGACTGTGAGTCCTAATAGACATAGTCAAAGGCACATGAAAAATTACTTATTATATTATATTATCCGGGAATTGAAAATTAAACTAACAATGAGATATCCTCACACTTTTTTTAATGACCTTATAAAAAATGTCTAGAAATAAAATGTGTTTGTAGGAATTAGAAGAAAAACAAATTATTGATTTGGGGACTTGACAGCTTGATGAAATTCAGTTGTGGAGCTAGACCACTTATATAAAGGAGGGTATTGAGTTGTCTGGGAATTACTGTGCCTTCTTCAGCTAGAAAGGGGAACCTGCCAAGCACATCCTGAAAAGTCCCCAGAGTTTTCATTTGGTACTTTTTTACCTGGGGAAGATTCAGCAGCATCATTTTCTTTATTTTTAATACATCTTTATTTAGGCACGATGATTACAAACATGTTTCTAGCTGGGTTTCAGTTATAAAAACTAACACACACACCCCCTGCTTACACCAGGGTACTGCATTTAATATAATTTTTAAGATGCCTAATAAGTTACAGACAAAACAAATAAAGAAATTTCTTTAAGCTTCTTCCAAACATTCACAATTTGAGGGATTAAATGATTACTAATAAGATAAAAGCTTTGGTTTTCCTTTGTATCAAAAATACAAATAACCATATTCCGTGATCAAAGCAGGATAAGTTTCTCTTTGATAAAAATTTTGTTTATTCATGGTGACAACTATAAAATTTAGGAACACAAGAATCCAGCATATTGTATACAGATCACTTTGGCCGTCATCATAAAGCAAGATGCTGAGATTGAAAATTTATTTGACTGAATGTCTCAATAGTCTTAATATGAACAGGGCAAATAGAATTAGTATGATTTCAGAAGCAGGAATGATAGCCATCTCCTCCCACCTGCCCTAGTACTTCTTTAAAAGATGGTAAGAGACACAAAGTGTCTGTAGGGATCAGTTGCATATAGAAGCTCTGTCATTTAACTTGAATAGAATTAATAAGAATGTATTGCTAACATTTGAGCAGTCACAATTCTAAGCTAAGATCTCATTGCAAGTTCCATTCCAGACTCGGTCAATAATGCAAGTATAGCTATACAGTTGTGTGAGTTGGAGATACGACTTAGTGGTAGAGGATTTGCTTGCATGTGTCAGATCCTGAAGTTAATCTCCATTATGAAAAAGTAACAAAAAATGCAAAGAGTCTCATACATTTTGAGTCAGAGAGATAACTCAAGAAGTTGAATATGGGGGCTGGAATGGTAGCACAGCGATAGGGCACTTTCCTGCATGCGGCTAACCAAGGATGGACTTGATCCTTGGAACCCCCTATGGTACCCTGAGCAAGGAGCGATTTCTGAGTGCAGATCCAAGAGTAACTCCAGATTGCCGATGAGTGAGTCTCCCTCCCGCAAAAAAAATTTGAATTTGTGCACTGCCAGAGAGGTACAGAATCAATCAGTTAACTCACTGTTCTCTGAGCATTTCTAGCGGTCAATCAGCATGCAGTCAGGTATAATAAAAAAATAGAAAATAAATGAATAAAATAAGTCACATATTTCTGATACTTCCAGTACAGGGATGTTGAAAAATAAAGTTGAGTAAAGTTGAAAAAACAATCTTCATACACTATTGATAGGAATGTGTCCTGGTTAAGAGTCTAAGAAAAACACTTTGGAAATATGCCCCCAAATAGGACTAGTATTATCATATAGCAGAGTAATAGTGTTTCTTGGCATCTATCCCTCAAACAAACACACATACACACAAAACAATTAACTTGTACACCTCTGTTTGTTACTGCAAGTAACATAGTAGCCAACATATGGAAATAAACTTAAATGCCCAATTATAGGTGAAATAGATAAAAAAAAACTGTCATATGTAGACAAAGTGGAATACTATGCAGTTCAATAAAAGAACAACAAAATATGAAACTTCCGCAAAGTTCATGGAATTAGATGACATCTTGTTGAGCAAAGTCAGTGTAAGAGTCTCCATAAGACCAAGTCAATTTTCCCTGACACATGATGTGGACCAGCTCAGTGTCACTGCTGGTGCCTCTTCCTAATAGCTCATGCAGAGATTTCAACCTTTCATGACCAACAACATGAAGTAATCTTGGTTTTCAAAATATAAAGCTACCTATAAATAGATATTATTAAATTGAAAAAATGTTTAAGGAAATTATCTCATTGCTTACGCTGTGAACTATATTTTTTTTTGTTCACAACCACAAAGTAGGTACCCTCACTTCATGCTGTGAACAAACATTAAGTTACTGAAATTCAACCCTCAAAATCCATCTACTTTGGTATTGACTCACCATCTGGTATTCTCTGTCTTGTGCATCAGCTTCTATTTTCACACTAATATGATTAACTCATTCAGCACAGTTGCCGAATCACAGCTAGAAAGCCTGTTCATACGAGTCACCTTGTTCAACTAGTGCTGGGGAAACTAGATACCACATGTAAAAATAAAGTTAGTGCCATACTGCACACCGTTCATGAGGTAAGCTCAAAGTGGATGAAACATCTGGAGACTAGCTAGAATCCATAAAAAAAAAAATATTGCCAGAAAACACTGGCAGCATGCTTGACTATAGACAAGTCTTCAATGTATGGCCAAAGAGCAAAAACAACAAAAACAGAAGTGCATAATTGAGATTCCTTTAAATGATACATCTTCAGAATATCAAAAGAAACTCAAGCTCTAATTTTAAAAAGCAGCCTATTGAAATGAAGAAAATCATCTTACAGAACACATCATAAAAAAGAGAATACAAGTTCTATAAAGTACTTGCAAAATTCAACAACAAAAAATTCAGTGACCTCATCCATAAGTGTTAAGAGGACAGGAACAGATGCTTCGCCCAACAAGACACATGGATGTTCAACAGGCACATGAAATAACACCCTTTGTCACGTAAAATTAGGGGAAACAAAGCTAAACAATGCTATATCTCAGACCAGTGAGTACAGCACATGTTAAAATGTTTGGAAATAACCAGTGTTGGCTGCATTGGGCTGAGAAAAGATTCCTCACACACTGTTTCTTGGTAGGAATGTCTTCTGGTTCAGACTCTAATAGTCCCCAAATGGTGCTAGGACTACCATACAACACAGTAGTATTTCTTGGCATCTATCTCCCAAACACACACTCTAAGCATATAGGTGTTCATTGTTGCACTTAATACAGTAGCCCAGGTATGGAATTAATCTAAATGTCCAACTACAAGTGAAATCAATTAAGAAACAGCAGTATATATGCACAATGGAATACTATGCAGATCCAAAAAATCATGAAATTTGCATTCAAGTGCATGAACTAGATGACATTGTGCTGAATAAAGTTAGTTTAGGAGAAAAAACAGATACATATGATCTCTCTCATGTGTGGACTTACAGACACAGCAAAGGTTGCTAATGGGGCCGGAGTGGTGGCTCTAGAGGTAAGGTGTTTGCCTTGTCAGCATTAGCCTAGGATGGACCATGGTTCGATCCTCCAGCATCCCATATGAATCCCCAATCCAGGAGCGCATATCAAGGAGTAACCCCTGAGAGTCAACGGATGTGGCCACAAAAGAAACAAAAACAAAAACAAAAAGAAAGACAACCTAAAGAGATAGCTGATTTTTTTCAATTAAATTAGGGAAGTTTGAAAGGGAAAGACTTGGGATTTCTGAGATGAGAAAAATAGACCCACTGGTACTGGGTATGGATATTCCTAATGTTATAGAACTATTCTAGATCTTAAACTGAACGATGAGTACATGGCAAATATATAGGTGAAAGTAAATAAAAGTTAATTCTACAAATAAGCAGCAAGGAACATATTGATAATAATTTAAATGCAAAAGATAAATAAATGAAGTTGGCAATATAGGGGCTGGAAAATAGTATAGTGAGTAGGCAGGCACTTGTCTTCTACACAGTCAAACAGGGCTAAATCTCCAACACCCTATCTGGACTCCACGCCCTGCCAGAATTTATCCCTGGGCTCAGAGCCAGGAGTAAATTCTGAGTGTGGACCAAAAAGCAAAAATGTATAATTTAAATAAAATATAATACTAGCATCGCTTATGAAAAGCCATGATAATCAAGTGTGGTTCTTTTGCATTTAAATATTTGTGTACCTATTCTATTATTTTGTTTTTGTTTTTGTTTTTTGGGCCACACCCATTTGATGCTCAGGGATTATTCATGGCTAAGCGCTCAGAAACTGCCCCTGGCTTGGGGGGACATATGGGACGCCAGGGGATTGAACCACGGCCCTTTTTTGGCTAGCGCTTGCAAAGCAGACACCTTACCTCTAGCGGCACCTCACCGGCCCCTCTATTATTTTTCATAATGGATGATTCTAGTTTCTATCACATTGTTATCAATTCCGACGTTGATCTACTTTAATGAATAAAGAATGATACATCTACATCTATTTTTTTCTTGAGAATTTTTTTTATCAACGGATTAAATCCACATGGAGTGATTTAAGCTCATAGTATATTTCTTTGATATATTTGTTAAAATTCTGTATTTGTTAAACCATCATTATGATTGTTAATTTGTAGAACTAATTGCATCTACTTTAAATTCTGTAGGAAATCATCTTCAACATGCAATTTTAAGCATCATATTTTTATGAGCTTTCTGTAGCCAACCTTATCTATTTCATATATTTTCAATGAGGAAACAAATTATAAGGAACCTTATTCTCATTTAACAACTCAATATTTATTAGAATTCATTATTAAAATAAGTTATTAAAATATATCTAACTGTTTAGTGAAACTTTAATACAAAATATTTAAGACTTCTAAAAATCCATTTCTTTTTAAAACTCATATTTATTTCAAACTCATAGACACATGAGTCTATAAATTTTCTCTTACACAAGATAAAGTATTATTTATGTTGCATCAACTAAGAAATTGAAAGTCAACAAAAAGTGCTTCAAAGTGTTCTCTGTCACCTGACTATTATTTTGGAGAATGAAGATGTAATATCCCTATTTAACTACAAAGCTTATTCATTAAAATTATTTATCACCGCTTAACAGAGACATCGTATAGGGCAGGGGTGGCGAACACACGGCTCTCGAGCCACATGTGGCTCCCGGCCAAAATGAATGCAGCTCATTGCCTCTTATCATCATTTTGTATTCTGTGGCTCTTTGCCAAGTTTGGATTTTGTTCTGCTGCTTCTGAGGAGGGACCTCTGAGGAGAGATCTCCGAGCGCGGAGTCCCATCTCCCATCCCTCGGAAACAACTGAGGGAAACAACCCGTGTGTCACATGTTGGGTCACATCTTGCCCTTAGTTCTGAGTTTGGAGGACGCAGCACACCCTCATCGTCACTGCAGGATTTTTCCCCTCACTCAAAATGGCAGAATGCAATATGTGTTTCATAGATTATTGTTAAAATTAGATGCTTTTGTGTGAGTGTTTGTCTGTTTTGGCAGGTCACTGCGTGGTGTGGCTCTCTGACTCTCACAGTTTAAAAATTTGGCTCTTTGTGTCGAACTTGTTCGCCATCCCTGATATAGGGGGTCAGCTTGCATGTGAGTAACCCCAGTTCAGTTCTTGGCAGGGTATGGTCTCTGGACAAGTGAACCCAGCCCCAATCAGGGAGCTAAATAAGACTTTAAGCACATTTGAATGTGGCCCAAACCCTTATAAAATATATATATTCGTTTCTCAAACATTAATATGCTTATAAATCATTTATTGAGTTATTTTTTTTCTTTTTCTGAGTTATTGTTTTGGGGTCATAGCCAGCAATGCTCAAGGCTTTGTCCTGTCTCTGTACTCAGGAATCTCTCCTGAAGGTGCTCTGGGAACTATATGGATGCCAAAGATGGACTTTGGGTCAACCATTAGCAAAAGCAAGAGATTTATCTTTTATGCTGTCTTTCCAGAACCATTATTTATTTTTATTTTATGAATCCCAAGTTCAGAATTTCAAAAGTTTATAGTGGAGCTGGAGGATTTTCTTTCCTGAAAGCCCAGAATGGTGATTAGCCCATGAGCCAAAGTACCACATAGGAGAGCTTCTGAGGTAGTGAATGCAGATGCTATTATCTTACCTGATTGAGTCTAAACACTCAATGAGGCACAGATCTTCTCAAATCCCAACTGTGTCTACTTTGTCCACTCCAACAGCAGCAAGACCATTACTGTAATAGAAAATGAAGTTCATCAATCACTCTTCTGCTTTTTATGCTCACTCTTAATTTTAGATACTATGTGAAAGCATTTTTAGTAGGGATTTAAAGTTGAAACACTTTGTTTTTAATCTAACTCTTGGCGATGATCTTGGTGTGGTTCTGAGGAAGTCACCTATCTCTCCTAAAAGCCCAGTTTTTCCAAAGATAAAACTAACGTTATATTTGCCTCATTGAGTGTTTAGACTCAATCAGGTAAGAGAATAGCATCTGCAATAAGAACATTGTTGTTCTTTAATTAGGGATTCTTTTTCACCTTATATTATTCTCATCTGGTTAAAAACAAATAGTATTTATCAGTAGTACATTGTGAAAAAGAGATTGAATCAGGTAAAGTAGAGACATTAAGGAATTTTATTGACAATCTTCTCATAGAATTGGAGTGTCCATTACCTTGACAACAAGAGTCAAAACAATTCCTAGTGAGTTTTCATTATTAATAGCCTGACTAAAATGATTAAAAGCCATTGCATTTTCCTGAGGGTGACTTTCTAATATAAACTTATGCAATACTTGCAACAAGGGACATGATTATAGAAAATAAAACAAAATTAACCATTAAAAATAAGGGCTGGAGACACAGGGCAAGAAATAATCGGTTTGATAAGTTTAATCTCTTTCACCTCATGATTTTCTATGCCTCTAAATTTCTGAGAACATTCTAAAGGCTCCTGAACACAAAACAGTATGATTCTGTAGACCCCATAAAAATCAGGAGAGTCCAAGGAAAGTTTGTGGGAGCCTGAGAAACACTGCATGTCTGGGCTCTTACAGGGTATCCCTGGTCTGGTATGCAGAGATCTGCTGAAGGGACCCCTAACTCTGAGCACTGTTTGGGAGTACATCCCAAATAATAATAATAATAATAATAATAATAATAATAATAATAATAATAATAATAATAATAATGTCTTAACTGACTTAATATTTTAGTATGTTATTAGATAATACTGTCAGATTTTATATTATTCTTAAGTAAAATATTTTGTTATTGACTTTAAAAACATGGTTTTTTTCTATAATTCCATACCTCACATTACTTGTTACTGGACCATGATGTAAATTCAATTTTCACTCTGTTAAAACTAGTATGCCAATAGTAGGTTGAAATAGTAGGCCCCAAATTATTTATTTGCCATTAAAATTAATAATTTTAATCTGCATGGCATGACTATCCAGGCAGTTTCTTTCATTATTCAAGAATCTCATTTATATATATTGGAGGCCACACCAGGCAACGCTCAAGGTTTTTTCCTGGCTCTGTACTCAGGAATTGCTCAGAGAGTTCTCAGTGGACATTTTGAGATGCCAGGAATCAAACTCAGATCGACCATATCCCCTCTCCTCTCTACTATGCCAGCTACCCTTCAATGAATTGGCTAAAGAAGGATCTATGGACCTATGGTGCAGATTGTTTTGTGGATTGTAGGTAGGTGATTAATTTTCCATCTTTTGATAACTGCAGATTGATACCTTTCCATGGACCACTTAACAATTATCAACTGTATTATGCTAAAATGTTTAGAACTTTTATTTACCTTGTGACTTCAAATGCCTCCAGGGTAATGACTGAGTGGGGAACCCATATACCATGCACAGGATCTTCTTACATGGATCAGAAAGTATTTGTAAGAATGAGTTGTTTTCTAAAATAAACTAAGCAAAGCCATAGTGTTGGAAGGTTGAACAGCATTACTCCAGGCTAAGCTACATGAGCACCTTCTGTCTAATGGAAATACCCTATTCCTAATGTCTGACTATTTTTATTGGCATGCTGGCTACATAACTATATTCATGTAAAATTCTTAAAACTCAAGATTTATGATTACCTAGTTCCACATGTGGATTAACATTCTTTCACCAACACTTTACTCAAATAAACTCAATTTATTTCCCCAAGCTATGTCACCATTGACAGGACAGGTGAGATAGAAAAACAATTACAGAACAATGTATTCACTCCCCAATAATTTATTTTTGTCTGTCATCCAAAGTGGCATTTAGAGAACATATTTTCCTCCAAAAAGCTTTACTTTATTGTATATTTTGTGAAAATACCTCTGAAATGGTTCTAAACAAATTCTCTTGTTATACCAGCTCTTCTTTCCCATATTTTTATATATATCTAAAAACATATCTTGGTAAAAATAATGGCCTAAATTCAGAGTCATGATTCTGGACAAACCCATCTAGAGCAGGGAGGATAAAATCACCCTATCTTAGATTTATTTATCTTGTTACTGTGCTCTACAGCATCATTTCAGTTTCTAAAGACTTTAGAATAATTTGTTTCCACTAAACCAATTTGTATCATGTCAAAGTGAAATTGCAGTTTTACAACCACCTAGGGGAATAAGCTCTCCCCTTCCATAAATAAAAAAGCTATCTGCATAAATATGTACCAGGACATCTCTCTAGACTTTAGAATTCTATATATGGAAGGAAGAGGTGTGACTTAGAACAATTAAAAAAGTAATGTGAGTCAAGTTACAACTCTCCCTTCATTTGCCATATTCTAATTGTGCAATCAATTAATAGCAATGCTGAGACCAGATTTGTACAAATATTCATTTGGGATTGGAGCTAGTTAATTCAGATGAATACAGAGTTTCCCACTGAGTTGTATGTTCCAAAGTAAAAATGTAGATAATATTTTTTTCAACAATATGAGTAGCATTGTATTCGGAATACTACAGATTGAATTGGAAAATGTATTTCTTTTATTTTTGCACTCATCAAAGAGTATTTTATATGAACCTACGCTAAATGTTTTTCTATAGAAGACATGCATTGGCTAAGAAAATGCAATGGAGAAAGCAGAGTAAACACCTGTTCTTGACAAGTGGACAGGACCATGGGAAGCTATCTTCGTCTGGGATGAGAGGGAATGACACATGTATTTAAAAGTGTTTATTAAACCCTACCCAACAAATGAATGGTGTTTGGGATACTCAATTTATCATTTAAAACTTTGAAACCAGTAGAAAACAAAACCTGGTTTGAAATCCTCACCTGGTAAATCATTCTTTCCATATACACAGTTATGACCTCAAGACAAGACCAAATAAGGAATCAGGTTATAATTATGCAATGACTTTGAGCAAATGTCTCAGTTAGTAATCACAAGCATTGCCATCATGCCAGGAACACTCTGAATGTATGTTTTAACTTAAAAATTATCATATATACCTCATGTAGTATTTTGAGAACCATATTTCTGTCAACTCCACATATTTCCTGGACAGTCACTGAAACCAAGCAATTGTATTTATTCTACTAATTATTTTTTTATTTCAAAATATTGGTAATCTCTTTCCTTTGGGTCATCTTTCTGACATGACTTCCTTAATATGACTTCAAGCATCAGAAAACTCCCAATGTTCTAGAAAACTACCATTAAATGGCTGATTCTTTAATTCTTACTCTTTCAAATTAGTTTTGGCATTTTGACCATTTTTTATCTGTGAATATTAATAATTCATGAACTTTTTTTATTTATTAATTTAATTTTTTGGTTCTGGGGCCACACATGGTGATGTTCAGGAGTTACTCCTGGGCTTAGGGACCATATGAGATGCTGGGAGAACGAACTATGGTTCGTCCTAGGTTAGTGATTGCAAGACAGAGGCCTTACCACTAGCACCACTGCTCTGGCCCCTAATTAATAAAATTTAATGAGCACTTATACAATAATATGCTCAACTAACAGAATAAAAATGAGATAAGATTTTCTGCATCAGAGTCATCACAAAGCAAAGTAGAAAGTAGTCATATATATTATAAAATCACATATAATATTTTATAATTACAACAGTAAATATGGAAGCATTAAATTAATTCCTTTTTTAATAGAATGTACATATGTGAAATAAACATTCCATGGTCTCTACAAAAGAAATGCTTGAACTGGTTCTTACACTAGGAACCAATTTTAAAATTTCCAAGGAAATGAGGAAGGGAAATAAAGCTATTCTAAGCTGAGTCAATGTGTAAACAAATTGAGTTGTGGAGTGGAGAGAAAATATTTGCTTTAGAGATCTGTAACACTTTAGAATCACTAGAAATCTCTAGGAGACCTTCAACAAAACAGAAGTTAAAGCCAGATCCTGATCAAGTTGGCATCATTTCATGTTGTTGGAGATTATCCAATCAGCAATAATTCAGTGGTTATGGAGAGAAAAATCTAGCAGAGAAATTCAGTAGAAAGTACAAAATGTAAAGTGCTGTTGCTATCTTGCTTTCATCTTCTAACTGATGTCACTGACCAGCCCTCAGTGTTCAGGCTCAGAACAAGTTGAGGTCAAGTCAGTCAAAAAGAAGAAAACAACTTGTAAAGTTTAATTTGTTTCAGTTTGGGGTTCATATCCAGCAGTGTTTCAGAGCTTATTCCTGAACTTGAGCTCAGGCATTATTCTTGCTGAAGCTCAAGGCACCATATGGGTTGCTGAAGATAGAACTGACTAGTATCCATGCAAGGCAAGCAAGCACTTTACACTCTTTGCTATCACTCCTTTTTGTCTTCATTTCTTTTTATTAAGTCTTTAACATCCTCAGGTCATGGAAAGCAACTATCTTCTTTTTTTTTGTTGTTTATTTGTTTTTTGGGGTTTTTTTTGGGGGGGGGGCCACACCCGTTTGACACTCAGGGGTTACTCCTGGCTGTGCGTTCAGAAATCGCTCCTGGCTTGGGGGGACCATATGGGATGCCGGGGGATCAAATCGTGGTCCGTCCTATGCTAGCGCTTGCAAGGCAGACACCTTACCTCTAGTGCCACCTTCCCGGCCCCAGCATCTATCTTCTTAACCTGATACATCATGACAAAATCCTGCGCCCTTGATTCAAAGCAAATCTTATCAGAAATATACAAAAACGTTTCAAAATTTTATTGATATTATTCATACTATTATTCATATTATTGATATTATTTATACTATTATTCTTATTATTCATTAAGATCTACTAAAAAATTAAAGATCTTGCCATAAAGCAGTGGGAAAAATATAAGTTAGGTGCCCTTACTCTCTTGAGTTGTTTTCTGAGAAAGATGGGAGATAAATAATCTGGAGAAATACGGAACATTAGTTTGGAATCAGTACTATGAAGAAGCATGGATCAAGAAGGTGGACATGATATGTGCTATTAGAGCTCCAGCTTAAATCAGGGGAGGCAGCATTATTCTAAGGAGTAGGTTGGAGTCAAGTGAAGATGTACCTGAGGGAAATGGAACAGCAGAGAAGTGTCTGGCGGACAGTTATCACTTGCAGAGGAAGGTCATATCCATCTGCACAGTCCTAGTGGAGGAGGGAAGTTAGCAGCCTTCAGACCAGGTAATGGTTCCTGGTACAGAAAACATGAGGACAGAAAGGAGCAAAAGCAAGTTCAATGATGTGCCTGGGCTCCTAGACTTTTGACCTTTCTATTCATTGTAAAATGTTTTGAAGTAGATGACATGGGGAGATGGTGCTCTAGCAATGCTTTAATGTGTCCCTTTGAAATGACACTTGCCTGGCCTGGTGCACATTATCAGAGTAAATTCTGCTGATTGTTCTCTGGTTGTAGCACTTTAGGCCATGGCCCATTTTCCTCTACTCCCTCTTTCCCACTGGCCCATAGGAACTGGATCTTGGATCAAACCTACTCTCTCTTTCTCACTAATACATAGGAACTGGGTTATGTGAAACTTCTCCCTCTTTGTCCTTCTTGTGGAGCACCTATTCCTTCCTGGGAGTTCTGAGTCCCAGCGTTGAGAACAACCAGGGAAGGAATCAGTCTGTTGGTTCCATTCACAACACTGGCCTCAGTTCTCTCTCTCTCTCTCTCTCTCTCTCTCTCTCTCTTTCCTCTCTGTCTATTTCTTTCCCTGCCTTTCTGTCTCTCTCCTCACTCACTTGCTCACTCTCTGTTTCTGCCTGTCTCTCTCTCTCTGCATTTGGATTCAGCTCTGACCAGAGGCAGCTCTTATTAATACAGTCCAGAAGGTCTGTTTATTCACAGTCCCTTCCTTCCAGCACCCAGATCAGGGCTCTTAGTTCTCCCACTTTCATTACTTGGTCAGTACAGTCTCCAACTGTCAAGGGTACTTATCAGGTCTCCTACACATCAGGCTTCAGAGTTAGGGTTGTTCCAAGGCTTTTTTTTTTTCTGGGACAGTTACTGCAGACACACCAACTGTCTCCATCATTGTATTACACTCAGCGGAACATCCGGAATCCATTGCAATCCCTTAAGGCAGAAATCCAGCCCCATCTCCCCAGAGTGGGCATTGGCTGATCCCACTGCACCCACACGTCTGCTAAGCTCTCAGCAACTTTCTTCACTGTATAGAGTATCTTTAGAGCACCTTACATTTAGAGCACCTAGCATACTTTTTGTAACTCCTTATATTTTCAAGTACCCTAAATTTATTTTATGAAATAATATAAGAAAAATATAATCTCACACATTTGCGGCTTCCATGAGCATTTGGTTTTAAATTTTGTTAAACACCCAGATGTAAAAAATAATTATTCTTTTATTTTTTTATTTTGGGGTTATTTTATTTTTGAAGAATAATGTTTTTATTTAGAATAATATTTGAATGATAATTTTTAATAACTTGTAGGCAATACCCTGTAGTGCTCAGGGGTTCTTTTGGGGCTAGATTAGGCTCCTAAAGCTTCTAGATTATGTTGTTTGTAGAATGCAAAACAGGCATTTAATCCTTGCATCTCACACGCACACACATACACACACAAACACACACACACTCTGATTCAAACTAGCATGGCTAGTCTATTAACTTGGGTCACCATTAAAAGTGCATTTTTGCCATTTTGTTCTAACATGATGCTTTGGCTGTGAGCAAACCATACAATACATTCTTCTCGAAGCAATTATTTCTTTTTTTATTTTTCAGTTAGTGTAAGCATAGTCTATTAGGAAATTAGTTGTGAAAAGTCTATTAAAGAAAATAGAATTTATCTGGTTAGGAAATAAAACTAGCATGACAAGTGAAATCTGGCTAAGCTCAATGAGCCAGAAATGAAACGGAGAAAGACGTAAGGCCCCAATCAAAGAAAAGATCTGATACTATTATTCCTTCTGGGGCACACAAGAGCTCTTGTGTGAGTTCAAGTTTACTTCTAGCTTGACTCACACAACTTATTTGTCATAAAGGAAAACAATTTTTCACCCAAAATTTAAGGAAGTCTTTTATATAAAGAAATATTCCACAATAATACTTATATTATTTATTAATGCAAGTGCTAACACTCACCAAAATGCTGACCCAAAGGTCATTTTATCACTAAATTTCAGGATACTATTTATTATCTGTAATATTTTATATAAACGTTCACTATTTTTAAAATAAGAAACTTATTTTCTATAACTTTACAAGGAAAAATAGAGCTTAAAATATATCATTTTAAGTTTCTTATTTAGTTCTTTGCATAAAGATAATTTAGTAATATCACATAACATTTGCAAAAGATAGAATACTTACTGATTTCTTAAAGCAGAATTTCTATTGTTAGAATGTCAATATAATAACTTAAAATTTATTTGTACTATTTGAAGTAAATTGTCAGGCTCAAAGGATATAATAGCTGCCTCAAACACACAAATATCCTGGTGGCAATTAATGAAGCATAAAATACTCTTCACAGGAAGCACCTTGTAATTTTGGTGATAGTCAAGTCAATATCTTCACTGAAATTTAGTAAAGAGCTCAAACATACAGATTTAACTGAGAATGGAGGCGATTTTCCCAACGCTGACTCAGATCAAGTCTCAGATGCTCCTCATGACTGAAAATAGCAGTGGGAAGAAGAATTTCAAGGAGTGGGCAAAGAAAGGAAAAAATGGGTTGCTGGTTATGGAAAGGCATATAGATTTGGGACAGGAAGAGTCAATGATGATGTGGAAAGGGATGTGAGGGGATAGAATGAAAGGGATGGGATGGGGTGAGGATGAAGAAGGGATGATGATGGGTAATGTGAATCCAATCCTTTTTTCCTTTCATTCGCTCCTTTTCTCATCTCTTTGTCCTACTTTCCTTTCCATTATGTATGAAACCATTGAATGCATTGTTAGAGACTTTGCCTTCTAAATCTTACCTAACAAAGTTAGCATGTAAATATGTCACTGAACAAATGGAGTTATCCTTTAATGTGTCTGTTAATGGTTTGTCACAAGTTTGGGAGTTGATGACACATATATTGATTATATGTTTACATGAGTGGCATGCATGACTATGCACTTGGTAGTACCTCTCCTTAGGTTTCTCATCATGAGCCCAAGTCATGCTGCTTTCCTGAGCTTTGTCAATGAACCTTTTGCCTGATCTTTGGAAAAATCAATTTCTGTTATCTTTAGACTCTTCAGTGATTTGGTTCTCTGCTGCTCCCACCTCTTCATTATATTGTTTTTAACCACCAAATAGCTCTCTTGATGAGATTAGATCCTGTCTGAAAAAAATAAATCTAATTTTTGTTCAATTTATCATCAACTGAGTAGGAAATTTTACTGTTATCTATAGTCTTTACTTTTGACTAGAAGTCAAAATATATCATCATATACCTTTTTCATACTTTACTAGTTAAAAGCAAATTATTAATCCTTCTACACTTAGTAGAAAGCATGGTAAGTAAAATCTTACCATTGATATCAACTTAAGTAGAAAGCAATGGTAAGTAAAATCTTACCATTGATATCAACTTAAAAATTCTCCACTAAAAAAAAGTCGTAAAAACTCAAGTTTAAAAATCCCTCTTCCAAGTTGAAAATAACTTAAAATAATTATAGTTATTATAGTTGATAAAACATTTACATAACAATTCTATATATCTTCTTTGATTTTACCTTGTTTTATCAACTACATGTCAGTCAAAAAGAATAAGTGGCAGTCAAATTCAGTTTTATAAAAATATATATTGTAAACCCCCAAATGTGAAGTCACACTACTTTCTAATTATATTAAGAAATTGTTGTAAGAGTCAAAATATAATGTGTGAAGGTTTTCTACATTTTTAAGGATATGTGGGAAGAAAGGATACAGACTAACAACTCCTTTGTGAAAAAAAATGGCTAGGAATAAAATTTTGCTCAAATGTCACTCGTGTCAGGACAAGAATATTCTAAAAAGAAAATTCTGATTGATTTCTACCAAATCACTCTGATTGTGTACAACCATCTCTGCCAGAAATTTTTCATCTCTCCCAATGTGCCTGTTGACTGTGCCCTGCAAACAAATAAGATAATATAAGTAGGGAAGAAAATGACTAAAGAATGGATTGAAATATCTCTATTTTAGCAGATTTTTGACACTACACTTGGTTGAGTATTGCATTAGTCCCTGAGGCTGTTTGGGTAAATACCTATTGGTGTTCATATTCACTTCTCTCTTTTTTTTAAAGTGATTTCCTTGTATGTCATAACAAGATATTAGAGTCTTCCATTCATTTTGAATCTTTACTTAAAACAAATAACAATAAAATGTGTACTTTTTTCAGTTTAAATGAATGTTATTTGAAGATGAAGAACTATTCTAATATAATGAATTGTCAATGTGTATAAAATACGCATGCATATATACATACACAATACATATATAACTTAGATATATGTCATATGCAATAGAGTAAATTCAGTTAAACAAAAGGAAAGGTCTTAAATTACAAATGATCATATTGTAAATTCTCTAAAGAGTTAGACTTGGTTATTCATGTAGGCAAAATCATTTAAACTATTGCAGTTTATGAAATAAAATTAGAATACTGGACAACATTATGTTCAAGTTTGTGCACACCCAGGACTGGTGTTCATGAGATTCGCCAAATCATTAAGTTATTTCAGTCAAAGTTCCTCCCTTACCATAATCTTACCATAATAATTGAAAATTATTTGTTAATTTACACTTATGTACATAGTACATCCCACGGTGCCATCACTGTGCTCGAGACCTTCCATATATGTCACCAAGTTCCTTTCACTAAACTTTTCTGTTCCCCTCATTCCCTCTCATGTATGTAGTCCAAGTATTTGTTTATTAGTGAAGTTATTTATACATTTTATTTTGGTCACTACTTACCGCAGAAGAGTGAGACCATCTCCGCATGTCCTTTAGCTTCTGGCTTAGTTAACTCAGTATAATACTTCCCAATTCCACAAAGATCATTTTCTTTAATTGTCTCTGCATAGTATGCCACTGTCTATGTTATATAACAGATACCAAATATAATGTGTACCCATATAATTTCTTATAAAACCTTTACCTATTCACCTCTTATTTAGTATTTGCTTTCATATCCTATTATAATAAGAGCATCTTAGGTGTACATGTACATTATTAATCATGATTTTGTATTATAAGGGTAGAAACCTAGCACTGGGATAATTGGGTTAAGTAGGAGCTCCAATAATACGTTTTTTAAAGCCTCCATATTGTTTACTACAGATGATGGGCAAGATATTTCTGCCAACATTAGATAAGGGTTTCTTCTTTATCTTACCCTGCAATTTATTGTTATTATTTATTTTGATATGTGTCACTCTCACAACTGTGAAATGATATTTCATTATCTTTTTAATTTGTTTTTCTGATCCTATCTGATATTGAATATTTTTTCATATGCTTATTGGTCATTTATATGCTTTCTTATATGAAATGTCTATGTATCTCCTCATTTTTTAGATAGGATGCTTTGCTTTGTTGTGTTTTATTGCTGAGCTATGTGAATGCTTTCCTGTTAACAAACAATACTGAGAACCTTCATGTGCTATTATACAGAGTGCACAGAGCATTTAACACATTTTAAATACTTATAATACACATCAGTCATAATAATATGTTTTAAATAGAAATAAGTTTTATTATTAAAGTAAAGAATCTCATATTCATAGTCTAGTAAGATGCATAATTGAACTTAAGAAATTTGAGCTAATGTGAAAAATTGCATGACTTACTGTAGAAAGTTCCTTAATATTTCTTGTAACAGAAACTTTGTACAAATTTCTCAATAGATTTATGTATTTTCTTAAACTTTTAGAATATTTCCATGAATAATACATTTTACCAAAAGGTAGGTTTGTTGACCACTCTGTATAACCATTCAATAAGTCCTTTCAAATTCACAGATTTTTGTAGTTTAATATATTTGTAGTGTTGTTTTAGCTTAACATTCATTTTATAATGTTAACATTTAGACATGTACACTTAGTATAATGGACAAAAATAATTGTTTTAATTTGATATATGCAAAATTCCCCATTAGGTTCATCATAGAAATATTTTGGAAAAAGTCTTATTTCACATACTTCAATCCATGCAGTGCTGAATAAGAAGTTCATGTATTGATTTTCGACTGTGTGTATGTTGAGAAATAGAGTCATTGATTCTGAGATTTTAAGTATCTCAAGGGAAATATTGTTGTAGGATGCATAAAAGATGTTTTTCCTTTGGACAACTCTGTAATTCCACTCTGAAATCTACTCTCTTTGAAATTGCTTTCCCACTATTGTTAAGAGTAGAACAATGTAAATTTTATTACTTGGCTGTTCATGTCCTTATAAAACAAACTAGAAATTTCATAATTTTCTGTAAAAAAAAAATAAAAGAATTTACTTTTTTTAAAAAAGTAATCCCTACACACATATTTAGTGTATAACCACAAAGGCGTTGTAGATTCCTTTTTTAGTAATGAACAGACTAAGAAATCCACTGTGAGAACATAGAGTGCAGATTGTGATATATTAGTGTTGCAGTTTCATTCCAGGCATTATATGTGGTCTCTAGAGTACTTCCAGAAATGATTCCTAAGCATAAATCAGGATGAAGCCCTGAGCATCAAGTGTGGCTTCAAAATGCAAAAAAACAAAAACAAAATCAAAAAAACATATAAGTAAATTATATATAATAAAAATTATACTAAATGTTCTTTGTAAAGGCATTGCTCATTTTATTTAGTTTGCTAACTATTTATGTATTATAGTTATGTTTTCATATTATCTTTACTTTCTTACAATGCTACTTCATAATCTTTATATTCAAGGAGTCAATAACCTTTACACTGCTCAGCAATCTTTCTCTGCCATTGCTTTGAAGTCTCCGCTGTCTTTCCTATGTCATTTTCTATTAGCTTGTTTCCATTAAGGACTATATAAACCCTTGTTTGTTTACTCAAACAACAAGTGAAAGCACTGATATATTTTCTTTTCATTCTGACTCATTTTACCCAGTGTGACATCCCTGTATTCCACCCAGGTTGTAAAATCTGTTCATATTTTTTCTCATAGGTGAGTAGTAACTCACTGTGTATCTATACACTACAATTTCATTATTCATTCATTTGCTATTGAGAACTTTACGGGGCTAGCGTTGATGGCACAGTGGTAGGGTTTTTCCTTGCATGTGACTGACCCAGGACAAACCATGGTTCAATCCCCTGGCATCCCTTATGGTCCCTCAGGCCAGGAGCAATTTTTGAGTACATAGCCAGGAGTTACCCCTGAGCATCACTGGTATGGTCCAAAAACAGAGAGAGAGAGAGAGACAGAGAGAGAGACAGAGAGAGACAGAGAGAGACAGAGACAGAGAGAGAGAGACAGAGAGAGAGACAGAGAGAGACAGAGACAGAGATAGAGAGAGACAGAGAGAGACAGAGACAGAGAGAGAAAGAGACAGAGAGAGACAGAGAAAGAAAGAGAGAGAAAGAGACAGAGAGAGACAGAGAGAGACAGAGAAAGACAGAGAGACAGAGAGAGACAGAGAAAGACAAAGACAGAGATGGAGACACAGAGAGAGAGAGTGAACTTGAGAACTTGGGACATCCACTGTTCTTGACTATTGCTAAATTATAGTATGACACATGAAAATTATTTTTTAAGTTTTACAGTTCACTAGCCCATTTTTTATGTCTTCATTTATACTTTCAATTATACAATGTGGCTTGTTGGGGGAAAATTTAGTTCTGAGCAGGTCAATTGATAATGAGAACTATGTTTGAGAATTATGTTTTTGATACATATGTTTTGAGAAGAGGGTTGAATTTATGAGGGGACTAGAAAATGATCAGATGAAATCTGTTGAACATTTTGGTCAACAGCTGTCCCTGCCTTATCCCATTTGCATGAAACAAAAGAAAAGTTTATTTCAGAGCTGCATTTTAAGCAAGGATAATGCTACAATTAGGCTTCATGGGGAAGCTGAAGAGAACGGATATGGTTTTGAGAGGAAGGAATAGCATTGTTAAGGTCAGAGCTGGTAATTGAGACAGAATGTAAAAAATTAAGGAGGGTTTAGCAAGAAAGTTCTAGCTCAACTCTGGAAGGTTGAATTTTAAACACCAGTGGGATGGCATGTAGGCAGATATGTCATAGAGAAAGTCTTTATTAGCTGAGGAAAGTAAAATAACTCATCCATGAGTACAGAGTTAGAAGTTGAAAAGTGCTGTATTAAGTTACTTTAAGCCTTTAAATTGCTTTTTGCTAAGAAATTACAGAAGTGGAATTTTAGCATATAATCGAATCTTAATGCAATATTATTGTCAGAGAAATTGTTGAAATCTTGATCAGATGATTTTTAAAACTAATATCAGTGTTTAATAAAGAATAAACAATATATTTAATTATGGTAATGTTTTGGTGGCACTATCATTGAATTAACTTATCCTATATTTGTAAAGTATATTGAAATTTGAGATAAAAGCATGAACATAATGCATATGATTAAAAAATTTAAATAATAGAAAAAATAAGGGAAAGAACAGTAGCAAAATAAATATAGATTGGGAGAATAAAATAAAATAAATATAAATATAAAATAAATATAAAAATAAAATAAATATAGATTGTGAGAATAAGATAAAATTATAGATTGCTTTTTTGTTTTTTGTTCCACACCTGGCGATGCTCAGGAGTTACTCCTTGCTATGCGCTCAGAAATAGCTCCTGGCTTGGGGAACCATATGGGACGCCAAGGAAATCAAACCAAGGTCCATCTTAGGTCAGCCTCATGCAAGGCAAATGTTTTACCACTGTGTCACTGATCTGACCCTCCCTTGTTTGTTTGTTTTCAATGATCCATTCATTGCTCTAATTAGGCTATATAAGCGAGAAACAATTTTAAGGAATTGTCATACATATTGATAATAAAGATGTGTGTTTTTATATGTGTCTGATTATTTATGTATATAATAGTAAAATTTATGGATATAAATAGTATATATTAATGCATGATATATTGTTTATGTATTTAATAGTAAAATTATTTATGTAAATAGTTAAAATACTGACAAGCACTCTACTTCTCATGTTAAGGACATTATTTTCACTCTGAAAATGGTTCTGATGTTTCTTTATTCCAGTCTTGAAGAACATTAGAAAAATGACAGGTTGTTATTACTACAGAAAGAAAACAAATCAGTAAAATATGTAAAAAATACTATTAATAAAATTATGAACAGATTCTACCCAAACATGACTTCAAATGAACTCCAATGAAGATTCATACTCAAAAGGGATAATAATAAACATTTTTATTAAAATGTCAATTCTGAACTCATTCACACTTTTGTTCCGACCCACACATGACATAACTGTAATCAATTTAGCTCCAACAGAAGTCTGTTAATATTTGCAAATGTCCAAAAAAGGACTAGTTTGAAATATGTCAACTCTTCTCTTTTGACTTACATCCTTATTTGGGCCAAAAAGCCTTAATACTACAATACAAATGCAGAAGTTAGTTCTTACTCATCTCACAGAATTCCTCTGTCTCGTCTGGGATATGATTTGATTCAGAGTGCTAAGTTGGCAGAATCTAGTCGTAGTTACAAGTCTTGATGAGTTACAATCTTTTTGTTTTTTTTTTGTTTGTTTGTTTTGTTTTTTGGGCCACACCCGGCGGTGCTCAGGGGTTACTCGTGGCTGTCTGCTCAGAAATAGCTCCTGGCAGGCACGGGGGACCATGTGGGACACTGGGATTCGAACCAACCACCTTTGGTCCTGGATAGGCTGCTTGAAAGGCAAACGCCGCTGTGCTATCTCTCCGGGCCCGAGTTACAATCTTTCTAAAGAAAGAAAGGAGGAGAACCTGAGAAACAGTAAAGTAGGAGCAGTGTCTTGAACATGGCTGACATATAATCACCCATAACCAACACCACATATGATGCCCAGAGTCTACCATGTGTGATGCTTGAGTGCAGAACCAGAATTATGCCTTGGGCACCATTGAGTTTGGCCAAAAATCTAAAGAAGCAAACAGAAGGAAAGAATAAGAGGAGTTGCAGAGATAGGTCGGAGGATAAAGTATTCGCCTTCTATGGTGGCTAAGCCTGGTTCCATTAGCAATGATCCTTGAGCACAAAGCCAGGAGTAGCCTCTACACACTGCTAACACTATGGACCTACAGTCCAGAAAGAAGGAGTGTAATGTTTCTTCCAACTACTTAGCATACATCTTTGTAAGCATATTCCCTCCCTCTCATTTTAGGAAGTGCTTTATCATTGCTTATTGTTAATTAACACTACATTTTTTGTAAACTAAGAACGTATAGGGTAAGTAAAGGGTAATGCTGAGTTCTTATTTTTGATTTCGAATTCTACAACACCGACTGAAACAACACTGTGGGAAAATATTGTTTACTAAATTCAAAAATAGAATATGAAGATACAAAATGCTAAATGACAGTTTTAGATCAACATAAAATATTTAGTTCTACTTAGTAATAATGCACTTAGAACATGATATATGTGATATAGTATATACTGTTGGCTAAATATGTTGACGACTAAGATCTAACTCCTTTGGAAGAATAGAATATGAATTTTAACTCTAAGTTGTCTGGTTTAAAATATTGTGTCTCCCCTCTGATTTCTGGTAATCATCAGTCTTTTACTATTTCTTCGCAGTGATATATGCTGATCCAGAATTGATTCAAGCAATCAGTATTGACTCAAATTCAAGACCACTTGAGTCACTACAGAATATTTCTCATCTGAAAGAACAATGAATCTTGCAAACTTTACTGCGATGTTTTTCACCTAAGAGGAGATTTTATCTACCTGGATATTCAATTAGCATAGGATTGGGCAGGTTTTACTACTGTAGCTTTTAGGCTGTTTTAATTTTATTTTGTTGTTGTTGTTGTTGTTTAATTTCCCCCAGTAGATACTGGTAAATATTAAGTAACTGAGTCTCAGCTGGGCCATGAGCACTAATCTATTGTCCCTGCCAATTTCTGTGGTGTACATTTCCTGCTGTGGCCATTTGCAGTATTTCTGTGAACTCAGAGTTGCAACTGAGAAGGCATGCAGGATGCTGACTCCCTTGAACTCCTTTGGGCTGAATCCAGCTCATGAACAAAGGTTTCCACACTGGATTTTCCACTACAGAATCTCTTCTCTCTTGCGTCAATTACATTGCACTGAATCATCTCTATCAACTACTCCCTTTGGGATTATAATGCCATCCCTCTCTTGATAAACAGTCCCTTGGTTTCTCATACTCTTTTATAGTTTTAAACATGCCCACCATTCTTGATTTACGTCCCCGGATTAAAAAAAAATTATCACCTTATATCTTAAAAAAGGGATCATAATTCTCAAGAAACTAATACCTCTCTTAATAAAATTTTACTCTACAGAGTGCACCAGGAAAGACTCTTAGTTATTAAAAATTAAAAATATAAAGTGATGGGAATGCCCCTGATTCAATGTCTCTATGTACCTGAAATACTACTGTGAATGATTTGTAACCCACTTTGGTCAAAATAAAAAAATATTAATAAAAAATTAAAAGAAGATTATAGATTATTCTCTCTTAAATTCCCAGAGGTTATTCATTCTAGGGAATGTCAACTTGAATAAGAAATTTTACCATCCTGAGGTAGTTATGTGACAAAAGCGTCCCCAGCTAAACAACTTGCTAACAGCCAGCATTAAAGGCCAGTCATGTGAATAAGTCATCGTGGCCATCTGGTTCAGGCAGATCTCATGAGTTTATTCCCAGTTAAGAACTGACGACTCACAGGATCAGAGAGAGATCTACTAAAGCCTATTCAAACTTTTTCCTCTAAAACTCAGATGCAAAATCCAAGACTTCTTAAACTGCTTCATGTGGATCATCTTTCTAATTTGTCCAAACTCATTGCCATTCCAAGGGTTGAGAGGAAGCACTTGCTTTCAGAAAGAATTGCATCTTTTATGGAAGCTTTTTTCTTCTTTTTCTTGAGAAGACACAGGACACATCACATATAAAGATTACAAAAAAGCTTCACATATAAAGGTTATCAGATCATATATAAAGGTTATCGAAAAAAAAGTTTTGGAAAGCAATGCTTCAATTTTATTTTGATACAATTTCAAAGACCCACCAAAATAAATCAAATGACTATTTTAATTATACTTATATATTGTATTTATGTTTTATTATTTCTTATCCCAGATTTTTCAAGGTTTATATTACTTTTTTAAATGACTGCACATAGAGGATGAAAATAAAAATG
This sequence comes from Suncus etruscus, assembly GCF_024139225.1. Classification (NCBI taxonomy): domain Eukaryota; kingdom Metazoa; phylum Chordata; class Mammalia; order Eulipotyphla; family Soricidae; genus Suncus; species Suncus etruscus. The sequence goes on from NC_064855.1 coordinate 120,481,815, forward strand.
ATGAAAGGATGTAAATAATCCAGTTTTGGAGCTAAGAATGATATTTTGCTGGAAATGAACAGGTGAGAACTCTAGACCTAGTAAGGAAGACTTTTTAAGTATAATAATTCACATGAACCCTCTTTTTTTGAAAATATTTTAGTATTAAATTTCTTGAAATTCTCTTGCTTAAAATTTCTGTCTCGAGAACACTTGATTGTTATCCTTTTTCTTCTTATTTTCTTCTTCCTTCTTTCTCACTTTCTTCCTTTCTTCAATCTTTCTATCTTTCTTTTTTTTTTTTTTTTCATTTTTTTTTGGTTTTTCGGTCACACCTGGCAGTGCTCAGGGGTTACTCCTGGCTCTACACTCAGAAATAGTTTCTGGCAGGCTCTGGGGAACAATATGGAATGCCAGAATTCAAACCACTGATCTTCTGCATGCAAGGCAAACGCTTTACCTTCATGCTATTTCTCCAGCCCCCTATCTTTTTCTTTCTTTCTTTCTTTCTTTCTTTCTTTCTTTCTTTCTTTCTTTCTTTCTTTCTTTCTTTCTTTCTTTCTTTCTTTCTTTCTTTCTTTCTTTCTTTCTTTCTTTCTTTCTTTCTTTCTTTCTTTCTTTCTTTCTTTCTTTCTTTCTTTCTTTCTTTCTTCTTCTTTCTTTCTTTCTTTCTTTCTTTCTTTCTTTCTTTCTTTCTTTCTTTCTTTCTTTCTTTTTCTTTCTTTATTTCTTCTTCTTTCTTTCTTTCTTTCTTTCTTTCTTTCTTTCTTTTTCTTTCTTTGTCCTTCCTTCCTTTCTTTTCTTTCTTCTCTTTTTTCTTTCTTTCTTTCTTTTTCTTTCTTTCTTTCTTTCTTTCTTTCTTTCTCTCTTCTTTCTTTCTTCTTTCTTTCTTCTTTTTCTTTCTTCTTTCTTTCTTTCTTTCTTTCTTTCTTTCTTTCTTTCTTTCTTTCTTTCTTTCTTTCTTTCTTTCTTTCTTTCTTTCTTTCTTTCTTTCTTTCTTTCTTTTCTTTCTTTTTCTTCTTTTTTTTCTCCTTTCTTTGCTTTATTTTTGGTTTTGTGGGCACACCGGGTGACACTCAGGGGTTATTCCTGGCTGTGTGCTCAGAAATTGCTCCTGGCTAGGGGGGACTATATGGGACACCAGGGGATTGAAACTCATTCCATTCTAGGCTGGTGCTTGCAAGGCAGACGCCTTACCTATAGCTTTTCTTAATTTTAGTCTTCCTCTTGCTTGCTGAGGGACAATATTAGACTGCAAATTTCCCTGATAATTGGAAATAATAGAGAGAGAGTACAGTGAGAAGGATGCTTACCATTTATCCAGCTAACTAGTGTTTGATTTCTGACACCCAATATGGACCCCTTAGCACCTCCAGGATTAATTAAGAAATTACTGCAGAGGCAGATTAACTTTTAAATATCACCAGTTGTGCCATCTCCTCCACCCTTGCAAAAAAATTGAATAAAGACAGGTATAAGATCTCTTGCAAATGGTTTGCACACAGAATACCTCTCTTATCAGGTAGGGCTAACAACTTGACAGCGAATAGCCTTTATGTCATAACTACAAATTGGAATCAGACCAAATCCTACTGTTCCCTCTTCAGATGAGGACTCTAACCCAGGGAGGAAAGTAAGGAAGTTCCATGTTTCTCTGGTAACTCTGCCTGCAGGATGCCGAGGATAAATGGCAGGATCTTCATTACCATAAAATGACAATGCCAAATTAATTCTAATTATCCTGATCATTGAACATTTAAATGAAAATGAAGACATTAAAGGTAACTAATTACTAGGAAGGCTATTTCTTGGGATGAATTATGAAAGATTTTAAACAAAGACATTGTAAAACAATGGGTCTCAACTGCCCAAATCTTGTCTGTTTGTTTATTTGTACTGATCATTTTGAATTTACACACCAGAAAATTGGGAATTATTTGCTTGTTAAAGGAGGGTAGAAAAGGCTCAGAGGAGAAAGGCATCTTCATTTGTGTTTCCTGAAATAAAAAAGTCACAGTTAATTATTGTCAGATCCAAATATACATTAGAAAAGAAAGATATGGAAAAAATGGGTTCTGTCACAAGTTTGCTTTGAGCAATTGTTGGCTTTATGGATTTTCTTTCTCTGAACAATAATGAAGACATATTATAGGCTAATTAATATTGAAAAAGAATAGTGATAAGGAATAATAAGAATATAATCTTTTGAATACTTGTAAATATTTCATAAGTTTAAAAATGTTGACATAGTTTATAACACCAAATTTGAGCATTTGTTCCCCATTTAGTCCTTTCTTTGATACCCTAAAGGTTTTCCTCAAAGTAATTTAAAAAAGAACTGACAATTTACACTGGAGATCAAGGTTTAGCCAGGGGAAAGGGGTTTTGATAATTGGTGCAGTATGATGAAACACTTTTAAATTTGTAACTTGATTTTCTTCAACCATATTTTTTACCTGTAGGCAAATGATCCCTTCCTAGTATAATGATTCAAGCTCATACAGAAACTATTTCATAAAATTTAATTAAAGAGAAACAGAAATAAAAGCAGCTCTGTTTTATTGTGATGTCAGACTGAACAGAATGTTAAATACTAATAGAGAATGCTTACTTTTTATTACGCATGTACTGATTCACCTAGAGATGCATTGCCTTGTTTTTATTAAATATTTCATTTTCTTTCATCATACAGGATATAGCTGCTAGGTTTTTACTAATTTATATACCAAATTCTCTCTTTTAATAATATATATATGTATTTTCATATATATGATTTATAGTTTTGATACTATTTCCTTCTATAATTATTACTATTTTCTTGTGATACTTGTGATACTTAATCAATTAATTAGTAAATTAATTAATTAGATGGTAATTAATTAGTTCAATTATTTGAAGCTAAAGAATCACTGAGGGAACCAAAATTATTGCTCAGAATTCATTAAACCTGAACTACTTTTCTGTTTTGCCATATTTTTTCCACTGGACTGCTCAAGTGTTTCATACATTTTAATAGTTAAAAAGTGACAATAAATTTTGTAGGTCCAAAACATGGGTGTATCCACAATCCCATATATAGCTGATTTAAAATCATAAAGGAAGATTCTGGCCTTCTGTTATATGCCAAGTGCCAACAGCCTAATACTGTATATTTATGTATGCATATATAAAACTATATAAAATAGTAGCTTAATAAAATATATAAAATTCTCAGGTCAGATTTGCTTATAAGTGAGTCTGAATTCATCATCCTGATATTGTTTATTTTAAATAAAATTTAAATATTTTACAAGTCTTTGCCATTTACTAAGTGGCATACCATTTACTAAATACTACACTCTGTGTAATGGGGATTATCTATTAATTAGACATTTGTTAAATAGAAAGCGTACATTAACCAACACAAAAAGTATAAATGAATATCTTACAAACAATGTCAATGGGAACTAAAAATCCTTTTTGATGTAGATGTGCTAGAATGAAGAATCCAACTAAAGCTAAGAGTGGCCTTTTTCTATCTTAATGATATGATAACCCGATGTGAAATAAAGTTTAAGACAGATCTACACAGGTCTAGTTACCTCCAACTTCTGGCAAGCCAACAAATTGAGGAGAACATGCTGCTATGAAAAAAAATAACATCAATATGAATCAGAGTGTTTGGAAACACAGAAGTTATCTGTCTTTCTGTGATTCAAAGCAAGTCATCACAGTTATATTTTAATCATACTATTTAATTTTGCAATTTCTCTTCTGTTTCACGTATTGGAGTCCCCATCAGCAGGGGACACTCATTGTGTATTAAAGAACATGATGTCTGTAGTAATGGAACCATCAAGAATCTTTCTTTTTTTTTACTAGATAGCACCAGCCAGAGAATTAGACCTGATCAAGCAAAGTGCATTGCATCAACTTGATGAGTGAATACTGGACAGACTACATTTAAGGCTTAGCACCATGAAAGGTCCCTAGGAGACTTTGGTTCTCCAGACTTCAGAAAAAGAGAAGTTAGTATTTCAGAAAAGTATGTAACAGGTAGAGGTTGACTTAATTAAAACTCCTTGGCATCATTAGCATCCACACCTTCTAATAAGATGCTGCTAAACTCTGGAGCACTCAGGATAGAATGAAAAGACAAATTCTGAAGGTGCCTAGCACATCCGGGACAATAACTTTAAGCATTTCAACATTAGCTATAGGATAATATTCAAACTCTAGGTGAAGCATTTAAAGACGTTTATAGCCAATATGTGGTATGAATCTGTGATTTGAAGCAATATTCTCTATTTCTTTGTTGTAAATATTTTCAATCAATATTCTCTGCAGACACAGCCTCTGGCTGTAGGCTCCTGTCCAGTCATATTTTTCATCTCACTAGCTCTGTAACCTAGTGCTCATGATTTAAATTGTTTTCACTTCAGTTTACTCTGCTCTAAAAAACAGAATAATAATTGCAATCACATAGGAAGGTTGTTTTGGAAACAATTATGGCCATGTATATTTATTCCTCTACGATATTTAGCTATAGCCTTTAATTTAAAGAAAATGCTTAAAAATTTTTCTTCTATTGACTTTTATGAATTTGCCGTGACCATCAGTATGGACACAACTACATGAGTGATGTCAGTAGAAGTCTAAAATGGTGGTTTAAAATAGGAATTGCTGCTTTGCTAGCCCCAAAACTAAGCTTCTTCTGGAAAAAAATAATGTGCCTTTTTTTTTTTTGAGGAAGCAGTTGGCCTCAGTCAACTCAGTGTCTAGTATGAACCCCTACACACACACACATACACAGAGACACACAGACACACACACACACACACACATATCCAACCTGGTAATCTCCCTAACCTTGTCCAGAAGAAAGAGAAATCATAAGAATTATAAAGCTCTTAAAGAAATTTCTCTCATAAAATGAGGTACAGAATCTAGTCTGAGAATCAGCATTTCCTGCCTCTAGCTCTTATAATTGGTTCTCCAGTGCCCACCTGGTCAATAATGAAGGGATCATGGTAACTTTCATAGGGAGCACTGTCAAAGGAGACTTATTTCTTCAGAAATGTTTTGAAATTAAGTATTTTTGGACAGAGAGACAGCACAGAGAACAGGGTGCTTGTCAAATACGGCCAATCCTGATTCCATTCCTGCAACCACATATAGTCAAATGAGGCACAGCTGGGGAGATCACTGAGAAGACAGTGATCCCAAAACCAAGGGGAAAACATATATATATATATATATATATATAGATATATATATATCTCACATGGAATAAAGCATAATAAATAAATATAAAATGAGACAGGTCATATTTGGGGGGGATGATTTTTGAGTCCTTAACTTAGTCTCACTTCAAGATCTAGTCCAGAAATCTCACTTGCACCATTAAAATGATGTATTTTTTCTTAAGCAAGATCAAACTGCCTATATTTTCACTTGTAACAGAAAGCATTCTAACTATTTCATGACCAGTGATGTTCTCCATAATTCTATTGATCAGAAATCCTACTTCAAAAATTAGAAACTCATATCTCTGTCTCATCTAGTTTACCACAGAATGGGATGTCTAAAAGGGTTTTGTACCCTAACACAGATTGGCTACTGCCCTCTGGTTAATTTTCTTGTCTCATGTTTTGTTATTTAACTTTTTATATTTAACTTTTAACTTGATTTAAACACAGTGCTTTGCAAAGGTTTTCATAGTGCTGCTGTTTGAGGCATTCAATGTTCTAACACCAATCCGACTACCAGTGAGAACTTCCATCCAGTTTTCTTCAGTCTTATACTCTCCAGTTTTGAATCTCCCAAACCTACCCTCTTAGCAGGCACAAAGTAAAATATTTTATATTGCTCCTTACAGCAAAATGGTAACTGTGATGATAAAAATACATTAAAAGACAGTTCATGATTTTTTTAATTTCTAATAATGATATAAAAGCCATTGTTGAAGCATTTACTGACCTGTTTATTGCTAGTGACACCTTCTATATTATTGTTATTGCTACCTGAAATTATCTGGCTATTGTACTACTTCTGCTTCTAATCTGTTTTGCTCCTATTGGCCTGTCAGTACTGTGGACATTGGAGTATATGTGGCCATGAACTTCAGGAGCTTCCTGGATTTGTGTACCTGGAAGTGATCATGGCTGTAGGATGTGGATGTAGCTATTGGGGCTTCAGCAATGCAGCAATTCAGTCTGTTCCCCTCCCCGGGTTACCCTAGACTCTGGGGCCTAGAGTTTTCAGCCTGAAGACCAGTGTGCAGGGAGTTTAATATGCTTAGCATCTCTTTGGAAATTAGTCCTGAATCAGAGAAGTTGTGTTGTTTGTATAGTGTTGACTCTTGTATACCCATGAGTTTAATCTGAGTGGCTTGCATCTCCTCTAAGATTAGTTATGAAACTATGAAGCTGGGCAATTTATATGGCAGTGACTATGACTATGGGATGTGGGTGTCCTTACTCAATGCCTTCCATTTTAAAGTAAAGTAATAGTGATTCAAATAGTAAACTGACTTTGCCACTCCACTTCAGCATTCTACAGAGATTGATCTGACTGAAACTTTAGGTATGCCAGTATTTGGACTGTTATCACTAGGAATTTTTTTTTTGAGTAAATGTAGGCACCATCCCCTCAACTTCTTGTACTTCCAGAAGCCCTGTTAGCCAAAAATATGTTCTAAAAAAGCAACAATATCAGCATCAGTGCTTGGAATTCCTAGACCACGTGGCCACATTTTTCTTTCATACTGTTATCTGTGTATCTGAAGTTTCTTCATTGTCCAGAAACAAATCAAATAACAGAATGGTGAACTAGCAACAAAAGCTCACTGAACCTTTACAGAGACTTAATGGCCTCATTGAGCTACACTAATATTTTTCACAAATTTTCTTGTTTCTATGCTACGTATTCTCTCCCTTTTTTCTTTTCTTTCTTACTCTTTTTTTGAATAATTTTGCCCCACTTACTTTGAACAAATTTATTATAGTCAGTTATGCCAGCAAAACATTAAATGTCAATAAATATATAAATTCATGGTAAAGTAAATTACATATAAAAATAATGAAATGATACAAATGAAGGATTACTATGATATTTTAAGTGAAATAGCCATACTCTCTCATAAATTTCAGGTTTTGACTTTATTCTCATATTCTTCTGTTGAAAAAATGAAAATGGATATATTTATATAAATGGATATAATATATATTTTTTCTTTTCTATTTGTAAACGTGCCTAAAGGCTGGAAAGAAATGAGGAGATACATTAACTCTCGGAAGTCCACGTCTGCTTCTTGTCAGCGAGTAGCTTGGGGCCTTCATGATAGGTACCACAAAAAGGCACAGCAACCTGGAGTGAAGAACGCTTAGAGCTTTCTCAAAGAGCAAAGCTATTAACCCAAGGGCTGTGGTCAAATTTAGCTCAGACACGTTCTCTGAGCAGATTCTATCAGTGCCATTTCATTTGAAAACAGCGTGACTCAGAGCAAGTTCTCACAGGGAATGTTGCTTGGCCTCATTGCGAGATGACATTTAAATGCATTTCAACTTACCAAAGGCAATGCGGTGATGCATTTTTGTCAACATACTCCACAGAACAGACATGCTGGCTCCACTCTGGGGGCCAGTTCCGTTGGTACCTCTTACCTTGAACTCTAGAAAAAATCCTCTGGGGCCTAGATCCCAGAGCTCATCTGTTTATGGAAGTGGGGGATTTAGGATGTAAGTTTTTAGAAGGACACTCTTTTATGACTAATGCATGCCTTCAATGAAGCCTATGACAAGTCAAATGAATTAAAAAACAAGCAAAGAAGGGTAAGCATTTGATTCCAGGCTTTTATTAAGCATTTAAAGTGTATCTCCAGGCAGTATTTTTCTATTTTATCGAAATATTCGATTAGGTACTTAGATTTGCTATAATGATAATGGCAGGGTTTCATAGAAAAAGATAAATTCCAATACCATACCCTTTACCAACCTGCCTCCATACCGCAGTGTTCGCCAATTTACCATATTCCCCCATGCAACGTTGATACACTCACTTTTACTGTTGTGTTTGTTTGTGGGGGCCACACCCAGTGACACTCAGGAGTTACTTCTGGGTATACACTCAGAAATCATTTCTGGCTTTGGGGGATTATATGGGACACCTGGAATTGAATCCAGGTCCATGCAAGTGTCAGCTACATGCAAGGTTAAACCCTACCACTGCGCTATCACTCCAACCCCTAATATACTTACTTTTAAAAACCAATTCTCAGTTTTTATTTCCATTCAGTATACTACTGTATATTTACTATGTTGCTTTAAATAGCACATATTAGATAGATCATTCTGTATCTAGCCCTCTTCTGAGAAATTTCATTCATCACAATATTCTCTATATTTATCCATGTAGTCACAAAATCCATCTTTTTCCCCCATTTTTTAGTGAAATCTGAGTATTATTCTACTGTGTAACACAAGGTTCTTTTGCCAATCCTCTGTTTGAGGGCACTTGAGTTATTTTCAGATTTGGGCAATTCTGAGTAGTGCTGTGTGGAGCACAGCAGTGTAATTGTCTTTTCTGAGGTGAGTTTTGCCTCATGGGATAAATGTCAAGAAAGAGCTTGAATTGCAGGATCATATGGGATCTCAAGTCTTAGTTCTTTAAGAAGTATCCATATTGTTTTTCAAAATGGCTGGATGAGTTAACACTCTCACCAGCAGTGAAAGGGACTTCCATTTATCCATCCCTGCCAAAACTGATCATTTTTAATTATCTTTGTGATGCGTGCCATCTCATTAGCATGAAGTGAAATATAATATGCTTTAGATTGCATTTCTCTTCTTTATGATAAGAAATGAGTACTTTTCCATATGCCTTTTTAACTCTCTCGTGAGGAAGTTTTTGCTCATCTCTTCTCCCCAGTTTGGAGAGGATTGCTTGTTTTTATCTTGTAAAATAATACCAGTGCCTTATATGTCATGGATATTAACTTGCATCAGATGACTGTGAATAGGTATTCACTCCCAGTCAGTGGGATGCTATTGTATACTGCTTCTCATTTCTTCATAGCACAGAAGTTTCTTAGGTTGAAGTTGTCTCATATGTTTATATCTACTATATTTTCTGTATTTTTATTAAATAAAAGTTATCAAACTATTTATTCAAGCATGACAGTGATTGAAAATATGTGTCAGAGGACAGAATAGAACCTGAGCATCCTAAGAGCCAGAGAACCTCAGTATGAAGAAAATATGGTAGCTTTGAGAGGGTAGAAAATATTTCTTGAGACATTTCCATTGATCCCAGTAAGTTAATTCTTGATAATATAAGGAAAACTTAGAAAAAAGATGTAGGTTTTATATCCAATAGTCATCACGTAAGCATTAAATGATTTAAATTCAGGGAGTTATTACAGCAGGTAGAGTTCTTGCCTTGCATAAAACCATTTCAGATTCAAAACTGTGAAATCTGATATAGTCAGCAGAGCACTACAAGAATTAATTCCTGAGTGCTGAAGCAGGAATAAACACTGAGTATCAATGGGTGTGGTGCAAAAGCAGAAGCAAAACAAAGGAATCTAATAATGTGCTCTTAAAATTGGGGCAGTTATTCTAAATACAAAATATAAGTTATACCATCCAGTTTTTATCCTTCTTCTGGCTTACTTCATTTAACATATTGTCCAGTTTATCCATGTTGCAGCGAATTTCATGAGTGTATCATTCCTTAGAGTTATGTAGCACTTCCCTGTATATATGAGCCACTTCTTCACAATCCACTCATCTGTTCCTGGACTTCTAGGTTGATTCCAAAGCTTATCCATTGTACTGAGTGGTGCAGTGAATAGTAGTGTGCATATATCCTTTAGTATTAATGCTTTCCTGTCCCGAGGATAGACACACACACACACACACACAAAAGCAGAATTATTGGGCCATATGACAGATGAATACTTAGTTTACTGAGAACCCTCCATATTGTTTTCCATAGAGGTTGGACAAGAAAGCATTACCACCAGCGGTAAATGAGAATGACTTTCTCATAAGTTTAAGATGTTATCTACAAAATTTGGAATGCAAGGAAATCTCAAATAGTATCAGAAGTATAAAAGCAGCAATTAACTTCAAATGATAAGACTACATCCTCGCTCACACAGGATAGATGCACTAAATGTGAATGATGCATGGTCTGAAGGACTTTTGACTCCGTAGAGAACACAGAGGTTCTTTGGTTTGGGAGAACCTACATGTCCAGGAAAGTTACCGAATCATAACCATTGACTCACCCTTCCATTTCCACTAAAAGGGCATAGTGATAATGAGCAAAAATTACTTTTGGGAACTAGAAAATAGGGAAGCATTTTATTTTGATCCTTAACTTAGTTGGCTACTAACCACTACTTAACATGGCTCTGTTGACACTTTTGAGTGAATAGCAATGTTAAATAGATCCTTAACTTAGTTGGCTACTAACCACTACTTAACATGGCTCTGTTGACATTTTTGAGTGAATAGCAGTGTTAAATAAAGCTTTTTATTAAAATTTTGAAACACACAGAAATGTTTTTCCTAAAAAATTCTTTTAGGTGTGTATGTGAGAGGGAGACAATTATTTAGTTTTAATTATAGTGACAGTTAAGTCAAACTGGAAAACACATTTTTGTTTGTAATTTGTAACATATACTCAGGAAGCATACAGTGAATTTGATAAGGAACAAAAATGTGTATAATAATATTATTAGTATAACAGTCAGTGATAAACAGTAGGAAATTGTTTTCTTGATTTCTCTATTTTAAAGAAGCAAATCTCCAAAATGAGAAAAAAAAAACTATTTGGTGCTTATTTAAAAAAGAATAATATAAATGTTCTAATGTGAACCTAAAACAGCTTAATTTCTCCCAAAATATTTCAACTCAGTATGCCACATTGGAGAATATATTTTAAATACATTATTTTTAGTTAAATTTTTTTCAAGTAGGAGTGTTGCATATTTTCTGAATTTTAGAGATGCCAAAAATTCAACATTTTTATGACTTTTTGCAAGTTATTTTTCAAAAGTACAAAAGTCAAAATCATCTATAACATAATTACAATGTCTTCATCCTGGAAATGGAAATGAGCTTCTTTATATGCCAATATTACTTTTTTTCCTTGTCTTGCAAATAAGTATGTTTTAATTCCAAAGAAGGACTAATTTTAAAAAAGTAAATTAATTTATATATTGGAAGGGAAGCTAATCTATACGGTGGCTTAAGGAAGAGTTTAGGTCTCTCAAAATACCAACCCATTTGTAAAAATACCATTTTAGGAGAAGAAAGAAAATATATTATTAGTTTCATTTTTTTTAACTTTATTTGAAACATCAGTTGAAATTCAGTTCATTAGTTCACTTCTAACTAAACAAACAAAAAAAAAGTCCTGTTTAATAGACCCCAACATTCTCCAGGTAAATAATGGAAGATTTTATGGGTTTTTTATATATATAACCCAAGGGCTTTCCAACATGATAAGAGTCCCCCTCTTTTCTCCATTTTTCTTATAATTCCCTTTTTTGAATGATATCCACATTCATAGATGTGAGATTAAAAATTATTGAGCAATTCTGTAAATTTTTAGCAAGATCTTAACTTTCACGCACACTCAGAGAGAAAACGAGAAGACCAGAGATTGAAATTTACTGTCTTTCCCATGGTGTGTGTGGCTGATGATTTAAATTCATGAAGAAATCATTTATTTCTTAAAGAACAAATAAAAGCCTTGTGCTCACTCCTGCTTCCCATTTAAATATGAATCTTGTACCATTGGTCTAAATGAAATTGGTCATGCGTCCTTACACAGATGAATGTTGAGTTTCTGTTGTGGAAAAGTATTCATCCGGTGTTAGCTTAGACCAAGCTGGTATTTATAAGAAGCCAAAGGTTCCAGCCCTTGGGAGACATAAGACATGGATTGTCCTGGTTCCCCAGCAAAGGGGAAGAGAAAGAACAATGTACGACTCATAGAAGCTTAAATAAACCCTTGCTAGAAACATCAGCAGTTCCTCTGTCCTCTTCTTTATGAGTTCATTAAAGACACATGCCCCACAAAAACCATAGAAACATGATTGTGGTCTATCCTGAAAATGGTTGCTTGGAGCTCCCTCACTGAACAACATTGGACCATTTTCACTAATTGGGAAACTGGTGATATATATATATATATATATATATATATATATATATATATATATATATATATATATATACATACACATATATATACACTCAGAATATATATATACATACACATATATATACACTCAGAATATATATATATATATATATATATATATATATATATATATACTCAGAATTAGTATATATATATATACTCAGAATCTTCACATACCTTAAAATTGCAGAAAGAAAGCTCTGGAAAGCTCGGGACCAGATCCATATCATGGCAGCCTTTTTGTATAATTCACTCTGTATTTTGTCAATATAAACTTTCTCCACTGGTCCTATCAAACAGTAGAGAAATAATGGGGGAAGGAAAAGGGAATGAGATAATGTATGAATTCTTACTGGCATTTTTTAGGAACTCTAAATTTTAGAGTATTCTTTGCTAATACTTTGTTCACAATTAAGTTCCCTTGTCAAAAAAAATATCCATACACACAGAAGCAACCAGACCCAAGCTCATTTATGTAGTCATAAAAGTATGTAGCTATTAAATATTGTCATCTTAATATTAGAAAAATAATCATGGTTCTGTGATAGTTTCAGTGGCTTAGCTTCGAGATCAGATAAGAGAGCATGAGGAAAGTGAATTAAAAAACATATAATTTCCCAGTTACTGACCCATGTCCATGTGGAGTCAGTTTGAAACACATAATGATAATTCATACCAGTCAAGGGAGTAAAATGCCCAGAGATTTCAAACTTTTGTTAACTATTGTCCAGTTCTTATGGAAAATAATTATCATTTGTGAAAATTATATTCCATGGAGTATAATATTTGTATTTCTTGACTTTATAACTTACGTTCAATAATGAGCCTTATTTTGACCTTTTGCCATATTAGATTCTTGATTTTATTCATCAACATTCTCCCACATAATAATTTTTATTCTTTGACAAAAGTGTATAATTAGTCATGCAAATTATGAGCTTGAAACCTGAGAGGTGCGTTGTTTTTTTTAAGTATTTATCTTTTGAAATGTTCAAAATAACATATTGACAAAGGTGTATGCTTTAGAGAGGCTTTAACAAAACATCTGCGAAATGATTGTTGCTATGGAAACTGGTTTATTAAACATTAAAATTAATAACTCTAAAAACCATTTAGGCTGGCATCCATGTGAAAGCTTTATAAGTGTAATTGAGGTATAATAGGAAAATAACAATCTCAGTGCACAGAAAGCCCCTTGTCTTCATCTAGAGCCAGAAAAATCTGCAGAACACTGTCAAGGTTGGTCTTTGGAGTCCAGCAAGTTGAAAAATGTATAATTATTTTTCTGGGAATAATCTTAAACATTTGTGGATTATTTTATTTCTTTCCCCGGTGTTCAAAGACTATTGCACCCATGTCTACATCAACTTGGGCCCATATTGTTGCCATCATAGGTCCAAAGAATGTTGGTCTTCACTGTAGCTTATCTTTTTATCACTATCAGCTGTAAGTACTATTTTAAATATTTGTCTATTTCTTCTGTCTTAGACAAAAATGCATATGGTCATCAAAATGTTCATTTACTTTGATATGGAAAGTAAAATATTTTTACTTGACCTAAATTTATTTTTCTTTTTTCTTTTCTCTCATTTTCCCTTTCTTTCTCTCCACTCTTTCTTCTCCCTTCCTCTTGCACTCCTCCCATTTTTGTTCCTTTCACTTCTTTTCTTTCTCTTCCCTCCCCTCCTCCCTTCTTCCTGCCCTCCAACTCAACCTTCCTTCCCCTCCTCTCCCTTTCCTAACACTTCTTCCCTACTCTCCCATCTTTTCTCCTCCCTTTCTCTGCTCCCTTCCACACCACTCATCTCCCCTTCCCTACCCTTCTCTATTTTTCTCCTTGATATGGAAATAATTCAAATATTCCACTGAATTTGTAATTACTGACTTCTAAAATCCACCTCTCCTTTTCCCACATACACCCTTCTTACCATTTGGTCTGTATTTATGGACACAGTTTCTACCCATCATAGATGGTTCTGAGTATTAGTTTGAGTCAGATTTCTCCTCTGGATTGATGACTTGACTCTCATGCATTGATTCTGATTAAGGTTCTTATCTAGGTGCATAATAGACCATAACCACTCCCATTTTCCTTAAGGGACACCAGTATAATAACCCCACATTACCTCGGGGTAGGGAGTGAGACAAGATTTCCTCCTTATTGATGCTTATCTGTGCATTTCTTTTCCAACTTATCATCACTTAACATTATCAGGAAAAAGCAAAGATATGTATTAAGACTAACTTATCTGAGAAAGTTAAATTACAAATATCAGTCAACCAATATAGACATTTAAAATCTTATTTATTCCACAGTTTGTATGGGACAAGAGTCCAGGCACAGATAGCTGATTCTTTGCACTGGCAATGCATGTGTGTTTTAAGAATGTCATATCACTATCTTACGCTATGACATAATCAGTATGCAAGAAAACATCTCCAAACCATATATTGAGTGTTGCTTATTCTATTAAATTCTTTTCTCCACTAAATTGAAGGCACTGTCCATAATATCATCTCAAGTAAAAATTTTTTAGGGTAAGTAAAACATGTCTGAGAGGAAAATCACCCAAATTAATAGGATCACAAATGAAAGGGGAGAGATTGCAACAGAACCCCAAGAAATAAAACATATCATGAGGTCATATTATGAACAACTATACTCAGTTAGGCTAGAGAACCCAGCAGAAATCGACAGATTCTTGGAAAAATACCAGCTACCAAGACTGGAATCTGAAGATCTAGAACATCTAAAAAGGCCAATCACTTCAGAGGAAATCGAAGATATAATTAAGAAGCTCCCTAAGAACAAAAGTCCAGGTCCAGATGGTTTTACAGGTGAATTCTATCAAACATTCCGAGAAGACTTACTACCATTGGTCCACAAGCACTTCCAAACCATAGAAAAGACAGAAACTCCAACTCCTTTTATGAGGCTAATATCACACTCATTCCCAAAGATGGCAAGAACAGCACCAAGAAAGAAAACTATAGACTAATCACCCTAATGAACATAGATGCAAAAATTCTCAACAAAATCTTAGCAAACCGAATCCAGCACTACATCAGAAAGATTATACACCATGACCAAGTGGGCTTCATCCCAGGGATGCAAGGTTGGTTCAACATATGTAAATCAATCAGCATTATACACCACATCAACAACAAAAAAAAACAAAAACCACATGATCATATCAATCGATGCAGAGAAGGTGTTTGACAAAATTCAATACCCATTTATGTCGAAAACACTCATCAAAATAGGATTAGAAGGAACCTTTCTCAAGATAGTTACAGCTATCTATGAAAAGCCCACAGCCAGCATTATCCTCAGTGGCGAAAAGCTGAAAACATTTCCACTAAGGTCAGGAACTAGGCAAGGCTGTCCACTCTCTCCGCTCTTATTCAATATAATCTTAGAAGACCTAGCCATAGCAATCTGACAAGAAAAGGGAATCAAAGGAATCCAAATTAGAAAAGAGAAACTCAAATTATCCCTCTTTGCAGATGATATGATGATATACATTAAAAACGCTAAAGAGTCCACAGTAAAACTTCTAGAAATAATTAACCAATACAGCAAAGTGGCTGGCTACAAAGTGAGTACACAAAAGGCAATAGCATTTCCCTACACAAATAATGAAGTAGAGGAGAGAGAGATTAAGACTTTAATTCCATTTAAAATAGTAACCAAAAACATTAAATACCTAGGGATCAACCTTACAAGGGAAGTGAAGGACTTATACCAGGGAAAATTCAAAACACTTCAGAAAGAAATTGAAGTGGATCTAAGGAAATGGAAGAACATCCCATACTCATGGGTAGGTAGAATCAATATAGTCAAAATGACCATCCTACCCAAACTCCTATGTAGATTTAATGCAATCCCCATCCAAATTCAGACATTATTCTTTAGAGACTTATAAGAATCAATCATAAAATTTATCTGGAACCACAAAAGACCCAGGATAGTCAAACACATACTAAAAAACAATAAGCTGGGTAGCATCGCGCTACCTAACCTGAAGCTATACTATAAAGCCATAGTGA
Organism: Suncus etruscus; assembly: GCF_024139225.1. Taxonomy (NCBI): domain Eukaryota; kingdom Metazoa; phylum Chordata; class Mammalia; order Eulipotyphla; family Soricidae; genus Suncus; species Suncus etruscus. The sequence goes on from NC_064855.1 coordinate 120,498,039, forward strand.
TCAAAATGGCCTGGTACTGGTACAAATACAGAGCCTCAGACCAGTGGGTTAGAACAGAATTTCCAGACATAAGCCCCCACATATATAGTCAACTAATATTTGACAAAAGAGCCAAGAACATGAAATGGAACAAAGAAAGTCTTTTCAACAAATGGTGTTGGTACAATTGGAAAACCATCTGTAAAAAATTAAAAATTGACCCAGACCTCACCCCATATACAAAATTCAACTCAAAATGGATCAAAGACCTCGAAATCAGACCCGAAACCATAAAGTTTATTGAGAAAAAAAATAGGCGGAACACTTATATCAAAAAAGTCTCTGATGATAGATTACCAATGGCAAGAACTTTAGCATCAAACATAAACAAATGGGACTACACCAAATTAAAAAGCTCCTGTATGGCAAAAGAAACCATACACAACACAAGAAGACTGGTAACTGAATGGGAAAAAAAAAAATCTTTGCACTCAACATGTCCGATAAAAGGCTGATATCCAGAATATACAAAGCACTCAGAAAGATGAGCTCCACAAAACCAAATAAAGCCATAGTAAAATGGGGAGATGAGATGAAAAGACACTTCACTGAAGAAGATCGAAAGATGGCCAAGAAACACATGAAAACATGTTCACGTTCACTCATCATTAGGAAAATCCAAATCAAGACAACAATGAGGTATCAGCTTACACCAGTGAGGATGGCTCACATCAAAAATAATGGAAACAATCTCTGTTGGCAGGGTTGTGGCATGAAAGGCACTCTCATCCACTGCTGGTAGGAATGCCCCCTAGTCCAACAACTATGGAGAACAGTCGAGAGAGTGCTCAAGGAACTCAGAATTGAGTTGCCATTTGATCTAGCAATTGCTCTCCTGGGTATCTACCCCCAAGATGGAAGGACATTCATCCCAAAATATGTGTGCACCCCACTATTTATCACAGCACTCAGTATAATAGCCAAGTCTTGGAACCAACCCTGATGCCCAACAACAGATGAGTGGATCATTAAGATGTGGTATCTATACACAATGGAATACTACATGGCAGTAAGAAATGTTTCAATCACAGACTTTGCAGCAACACAGATGGACCTTGAACATATTATGTTAAACGAAGTACGTCAGGAGATGAAAGATAAACACAGAATGATAGCACTATTCTGAAGCACCTAGAAACCACACCATATATACAACTAATATTCAAAGATCAAATAACAGGACTTAATAGGGTAGAAACTCCAAACACTGTAATACCACACATATACTGAGCAGAAGTGCCCAAAACACATGAAAGAAGAACATCATAAACTCTCGACCACACATTAAACCATAAAGAAATCAGCAACTGCAGAAACAGCAGCATAGAGTGAAAAGTATGTAATCAGTCTGTTACTGGAAAGGCTCTTAGGGATCTCATACAAGGTTACAGGTAAAGAATACCACGGGAAATCACTGACTACAATCGAAGTATTTCAAAATAATAGGTGTTGATGCCTTAAGCTTAAAATACTTAAACTAACCTCTCAGCTTTTCTGTCCACAGGCGTTCTTGGATACAAAGGATGGACAACCTAAGATGGCATCTCAGAGCTAAGCCACATGAGATACCATACCCAGGTTATGTTACAAAATTGTCTGGACAAAACTTTTTAACACACCTTTTATCTCTAGGGCATACCTTCTTTTAGGACCTGAAGCATATGACCAGCCAGACCACTGAAGTAGCAACGGTGACCTGCAGACTTATATTACGGGGCCTACTCATTGAACATATTCAAGCAAAATGATGTCCCCCCACTGTTTTCACCTCTCTTCTCACTACTCCCTCTTCCTTTTTTTTTTCTTTCCCTATTTAATCTTATTTTCCCCTTTCTTCCTTTCTGCCCCTTCCAAATACTCTCCCCTATCCCCCTCCCAGGAATCCAACTACCCCTTCACCCCTAAATCCCATCCAGATTTTCCAATTTATTAAAACTCTTCACCTTCAGTTCCCCGAGCAAAGGGACATCCACTGAAACCCACACCTTGTCCCCTGCAGGAAAAGACAACCAACACCCCTACTGACTCATGTTATGTGGCTCTCCCTACCAACTTATCCTAACATGGACTGTTGCTGGATACCGAACTTAGCCATAAAAGGACTCCCAATGCAAGAACTTTACACAAGACCCCCCTCAAATCTTTTACCAATCTTAGGAAGGGCAGGGTGTGCGATGAAAAGGTGCCTGGGAACCCACACTCCACAAGAAAATCTCAAAAGGCAATGGGGAAACCTATACTTCCATCATATGTATAAGACCTGTATAACACTACCTCTTTATTTTTTATTTCATTTTACTTAAAATCATTTTCCACTATACATATGTGAGCATATATATATATATATATATATATATATATATATATATAATTTCTATTTTTGGGGGGTTTATGGGCCACACCCGGCATTGCTCAGGGGTTACTCCTGGCTGTCTGCTCAGAAGTAGCTCCTAGCAGGGACGGGGGGTGGGGGGGTGGGGGGGTGGGGGGTGGGGGGGGGAATCCGAAACAACCACCTTTGGTCCTGGATCAGTTGCTTGCAAGGTAAACGCCACTGTGCTCTCTCCGGGCCCTTATTTCTATTTTTATAGTTTTTGGGTGTGCGACTTGTTTCTCTGTTCTTTTCACCCCCAAATGCAACGGCATTTATCCTATCTTACCAACTAATGATAAAACAAAATCGGAAGACCTACCACACTATGGGCTGTGCAAAAGCCAAGAACGTGATCTACAGATGACGGCTGATAGAACCATGACCGGGCAGTATGTATTCTGGGACCAACATGAAAGCCCTAGACTAGGGTTTGGTCTACGTCCTTCATAACAATCATGACCTCCAATTCCAGAGTCATGACTGAGGCAATTGCAACTGAATGGGTCTTCTGAAAACATAATGAAAGACGATATCCTAGACTCCATCTGAGCTTCAGCGCAAGGGCCAAGACCACTAACCACAGAAGACAGATTAAAATGACATCCAGGTAACAGAACTTCTAAAATCACAAAGAAAGTCTTCATCATAAGTTCCACTCCTTGACCTGTGCACAGACTGAGACCTCTACATTTAGAGATCTGTCTTCATCATCCAGGTCAGAGCAGAAGTCTTCCATATGGCACAAAAACACGAAGGGAAGAGTAAATGAATGTGAAAGCAGTCTATAGATAATCCCATGACAATATATTCCAAGGGTAGAGAAACACTGTATCTCTTAGGCCAAGGGGATTCCCGTTACGGATGACCCCAATATTTACTGTGCCTATGTGGGGGGAGGGGAGACAAAAAACACTAAATAATCCCTCTTTTTTATTTTATTTTTTATTTTTTAATATTTTTATATCTAGTTTTTGTTGATTTCTTTGTTTTGGGGTAGATATTGAAGTAGTTGTCCATTTTTTTTCAATTATATATTTACTTTTTCTTTGTTCTCTTCTCTTCCTCTTTGTGCCTTATCATATTTCCTATCTCAAGACCATGGCAATTATGTGGTGCATATTTTTAGTGCTGTAGTGCTCACTGGATATCTTATTTGATTCCTCTTTTTGAACTGTTGTGGTGTTTCACCTTCTTTTCCCCATCATCCCTCAAACCAAGGATGAGAGCCTCTAGAATGACTCTGCTCATAGTCGGCATAGTCGATTTTTACCCCATCATATTACCTTTCTCTTCCTCAAACAAAACCACATAACTTGAGCTTTCTAGTCCCGTCTCCCAATTAGAGGGGGCAGTAATGGAGGCACCAAGACCAAACAGTTATAAGACCACTAAGTAATACTAAACACAGAAGGGACCACGCATTCTAGCAGCCCCTGGGCGGGGGAGAGTGGAGGATATGGGAGGCAGGATGGGAACGGTTGTGGGAGAACAATTCAGTGGTGGGAATTCCCCTGACTCAATGTAAATATGTACCTGGAATATTACTGTGAACGATATGCAAGCCACTATAATTAAAATAAAAATGATATCAAAAAATAAAATAAAACATGTATGTGTTAACTGCATTTTTGTTTAAAAGTCAATGTTGTAGACCAACTTGTCTGTAATATGTTGAAGTCCTAAGTCTTAATGTTAGATAATTAGAAACAGAGCCTAAAGAAAGGTCATTAAGGTTAACTGAAGGTACAAGTATACAGAGATGGGATCCTGAATTGATATACTTAGTAACACTTATAAATGAATGAAGATGCCAAAGATTATAATCTGACCTCTGGTATGCATAGTCCAGAGGTCATGTAAGAATGGAACCCAACTATCACTTTCTGTGAGTTGAGGCCAGAAATCATACCAGAGCCCAACTCTGAGCTCATCGATGACAGATGTCCAGTCTCGAGAATTTCAATGACCTGCTATAAGAACCACCCCATATGTGGGATTCTAGTAAGACTGATTCAGTGACACAGACTATATTTAACTCTTATTTGAGACCATCAGGCTATTGCAATAAGCCCACCCTGTCAAGGATCTCCTCCCTCCCAAGATACTAGTTTTACTCATTCCCCATTGGTTCCACATAATAAAAATGAATAACACATACTTATTGACTTCTTTCCTATTTTAACGGGGAACTCAAAAGTCATCTTTGTTAAAAATTACACCTGATAAGAAAACTGAAACAGATAAGAAACCCATCTACTTTGGGGAGTTAAAATTTCCTTATTTGTGGGTAGAGGGAAGTTTTCTATTTATTTTTTTAACTTAGAAAATTTTATGATCTGTTACAAAAGACTTAAAATACTGCACCATCCAATGCAGACTTTAAAGTTGTCTATTTGTCATTTTCCAAAAGAGTATGTCATGCTAAGGAACTGAGAGTTATTAAAAATGCATTTATTAGGGGCTGGAGCAGTGGTGCAGCAGTAGGGCCTTTGTCTTGCCCGTGACTGACCAAGGTTCTATCCCCCAGAGTCCCATATGGTCCCCCAAGTCAGGAGCGATTTCTGACCTCATAGCCAGGAGTAACCCCTGAGCATAATTGGGTATGGCCCCAAAACAAAGTAAACAAAGAAAAAATGCATTCATTAAGCAGCAGCTTCATACATGTGTCCTCAAAATGTGAAGAAATAATATCATAGGACATAGCCATTAAATCCTGTTTGCTTTGATCCTGGCAGTTATTTCCCAACATTTGGACAACCTGCTCACTTTCATCCTAGGACATCCAGATAAATTTATCTTTAAAATAATGCGTATTGGTCAAATTTCCTTCTAGAATCATCATTGTGACCAATAAAATAGAAGATCCATTCCTATTTCTCTTCTGAAAAAGGCATGTGGCTTGGGGGATCACTTGCAAAACATCCCACTCAAAATGGAAGTGTCATCCTCTAGTAGGTAAGATGCCATGTTTTTCTCTCCTATTATGATCAATGTTCTGCTCTGACTTATAATATGCTTTTTGTATAAAGAAAGAAAGTAAATCTAATGATAAAATACAAGAATAAATATATTTGAAATAAAAAGAATTTGGTATAGAAATACTTCATTGGAAATTATGCACATACACCTAAGATGATTTATTGTAGAATTCTGTAGATTTATAGCTTTCCATTTTCCTTATGTTAGGAAAAGCTGATGAGATCGTTAACTAACAACTCATGACTGCTCAGTAATTTCTAATAAAAAAGAGCATCTCATCTGAGCATCAAAACTCACTAAGACCCCCCATATGAGACTAAATCAAATAAATAAGTAGGATGGTATAAAATCATAGTATCCTGCTGGCTATTTTCAAACTTAAACTCATTTATTAAATTCTCCCTGCACATCTATGCAGCTATGGGAGCCAACCTCAGTTTCCTTACCAGTAATTTTGCTCACAGCCTTGAAGGAGTTTTCTTGCACATTTTAATCAAGTATTTAAAAGAGTCCTGGGCATCTAAGCAGAAATCCCACATTCTGCTACCCTGACACGCACTGTTTATTTTTAATAAAACTCTCAGTATGACAACAGGCAAGGTTAACTGGGGAGTTTCCTATTTTTAGGGCAATCAACACTAGGGTGACTATGAAGACTGTTTTCTTTCATCTTTAGCACTGAAGCAACAAGTCAGCAAAGCTTCCGCCCCAGTTTTGGTAGGTGGACTGAGATCAAACGCGCACTCGAAAACAAATAGCAGATAGTCACACTGAGCATGTTCTTTGTCACTTCAATGAGACTTGCAATCACTCGCATTTCACGCTTCTGCTTTAAAATTCTGTTGCTCTTTTTCCCTGGGAAAAAATCAGAAATCTTGTATTTCCTTATTCTATAATGCCGCTGAAATATCTATTAGCTGTAGGGAAAACAACTTTCACACTCATTGTCATAATAACAAAAAGCATGTGGTCAGTTATCATTACTTTAAATGTATTTTGGGGGGTGCACCCAGTGACACTCAGGAGTTGCTCCTGAATCTTTAGTCATGAATCACTCCAGAGGATGCTTAGGGACCATACGGGATATCAGGATTTGAGCAGGAGATTGAAGCTCTGTTGGCCATGTGCAAGGCAAGAATAATTTAAAAATGAAAAAGATGCACTGTTATGTTGATTTGGCGAAGATGACTATTAATATGTCTTGAATAAGTGCGTTGGCTCTATACTTCTTTTCCATTGAGTTGGTTTTATAGGAGAATGTAAACCCACTTTAAGGTGTTAAAAATTGGTCAGACAACATTTTTCAAAGTTACCCAGGTTCTGTCTTTCTCTTGTAAAGCAGATAGATGGTTGTCCTTGGTAAGTGACTTGGTTAGTTTACCAATTCCTCTGGGTATGGTTATAGCCAACTCATTCAGAATGAAGAGCATCATAAGAGTCATAACTTATAAGACTATTAGATTTAAGACTCTATTATATATTATAAGACTGTATGGTATAGTGTAATTATAAATTGATCTACAAAATTCAAACATCCATTGTGAAGCTGTAGGGTATGAGTAAGATCTCATTTCATGTAATAATTTAAACACTGGATTTTAGAACAAGGTTGGCTCATACGCTTAAAACAATACTTGAAAGACAAAAAGAGCAAGGGAGGATACAATGAAAATATAATTTTTCTAAAATGTGCCAATTCCAATCTGAAACGTGCTACATATTCACTGAGTTTGTGTTGCTCATAGCACAATATCGTTCCGAAAGTCAAGATTTGAAAGCAGAGTTTGCCTTTTATCTTCCATAAATATTTGAGTTTAATTACCCCAAGTTTTTACTTTTAGAAATTTTTGTGCCTTTACTCAAATGATTTCTTTCTTAAGACATAAATTTTAAACTCTAATTCAAAGCCCAGTTTCCTCCAGTTTTTTTCTATTTTCTCTATGTAGGAATTCCTCGCAGTACTTCATCCACACACCTTGAGCAGCCAGCGTGTTCTGCCAAAACTAATCCGTTGAAGTAGAAAAGCAGCATATTTAAATGGAGTGCACAAATATATAGTACTGGTATCTTATTTAAACTTGGATGCATGCAAATGCGTCCGGACCTTATCTTTCTAAAGTAATGTAAAAAACTTCACAAAATGGGCTCTAAAAGTTATTTTATTAAATAAATTCAAGATATGTCGTTTTTAATTTTTAAGATTCTGCACATAAAAATGCAAATTTTCAGTAGCATTTTCCACATTTCATACAGATCTTCACATGAATACATACAAAAACTGATTTCTCTATTAAGTCTGTGCTTCCAAATATGTTAAAAATAGATTTTATTTTAAGACTGTCGGTAAAATTTATGAATGTAGTTAGAAACAAATGATAGAGCAAAAATAATTTCAATTTATTTAATCAAAGTGTAAGCTAATAAATATTTTAAGTGATTTTTTGTATAACTGTATGAGGAATTATTTCATTTCCTGAAATGATCTACTTATGTTAAAATATTACAAATTTAGTTACCTTCTATGAAACCATGCCAAAGGAAATATAAGATGACTGTTTTTTAAAATTATTTATCAAGGAACAATTGAATATATAAAATATTATCAAGGCTGGGACTGTGGTTCAGTGATAAAGCACTTTATTTTTCTATATGTAAGGAAATTAACTCAGACCCTCACATATAAACCCCATTGCTATCAAAGGTTAACATATGATGGGGTTGAAGAGGTAGGATGATTTCCTTATAATCAGGTACATGTATGGTGATAACACAACCTTGGTTATGATCTTTGGTACCTCATATGGTTTTCCAGATCCCACCAAGATTGAAATCCCCTGGTCACAGAATAATCCCTGGGCATCATGGCTATGGCCCCAAAAAACAGTGAAAAGTTAATATGTTTTAAAACCATTATAATAATAAAAATTATTATTCATAAATTATCGGTGGTAGTTGGGGATTTCTAGTACAATACTAAATACTTTGCATGCAGCTGGCCCTAGTTTTATTCCCGGCATCCCATATGGTGTCCCAAGTAATGCCAGGTGTAGTTTCTGAGTGCAGAGACAGGAGTAATCCCTGAGCACCATTGCTGTGGCCTAACTCCACTACAAATATCACAAGGAGCATTTAATAGTTCACGTTCATTGAAAAAATTTCAATTTTACTTACAGCATAGATGGTTAAGTTATTTATCTCAATGCACAGTTGAAAGTGCCTGGTTAAACACTGACCATATATTTCAAGGACTTTTATCAAATATACCTTAACAAAATATGTTTGAAAAATAACTATTTGATTATCCGTTTCAAACCCAGGTACAGTTAACAGTATCATATCTAAATTTGTTTAAGAAAAATATCCCAAGAAATATGCCTTAGAAAATTATTTAATTCTAGCTTTTCCCTTGTCCACTAACATCCATTACAAAAATTCTGTTGGCACACAAATCCCATTAAAAGAGGGGGGAAAACTCTTCCTGACATTTATGGGTTTATTTTTGAAGGAGAAATTATAAACCTTTCCAAATATGCTGAAATCCATTAAAAGCAATGGCGTGCCTGAGGCCAGGGCACCTTTTATGGTCTTGCATGTCATTGCCTCATGATCTCACCAGGTAAGCCTGATTTCCAATTAGACTGAGCACCCCAAGAATGAGGGAGCATATAAACTTCCTGCACATGTATTGAATATGCCACTTAGAGTTTGCTACCAGCCTATGGCAATCTTGCCATATTGTTTCTCAAGGAAGTAAAGCTTACTGCATGTCATGATCCTTCACTCCACATTAAATGCTCAGAAACAAAAGCAAAACCAAACAAAAATCCACACAGCCCTCCTGTGTGATAGATCAAAACTATTCACTTTAAATTTTATTAAAACAGTCATATCCGTGTCTTTGTTACTATTTTCTGTTGCTTATGTTATGTATCTCACGGAATGCCACATTTTCTCTATCTTTCCATTTGATGGCATATTCTTTCTAGCCTTTTATCTACTATGATTTAAGGTGTGTCCAGATGAATTTCCCAAAGTATAACAGTGGGACAAAAGACATAGTCTGTTGTTCTTGGAGATACGCAGACCAGACATGGACTTTGGCAAGACTGAATCGTCCAGCCAATTTGACTCCATAAAATCGAAGAGGTGTGGAAAATAAATCCACGAGTTGTGAGATCAACCCACATGCTATATCTCTCTTCTCTCTGAAGGATAGATGAGTCTGATGAGGGTAGGATAGAAGAGAAGAAATAATAAACCAAGCCAGTCAGGAGAGTCATAGAGTTAGTAGTTTATCCCTGGTGATGTTTCCAGTTCCTCAAGACAAAACTGACTCTTTCTTTATTATACCAGTACTATTTCACCAGGAGGGGAGAGATCAAATGATGCAAGTGGACTTTTACATATCAAATGGCTTGGTTAAAAGAAAAGAGGAAATTGGGGAATGCCTTTGTTTTGGGGTAATATCTTCATCTTCCAGAGGTGCAGTTTCAGGGAAAACACTTGGGTTAGAATTGAGCAGCTGCTGTTAAGGGTGTTCAGTTCACATCGGCATATGTGTTTTGGGAATGATTCCCATAAAAATTAGCTTTGTTCTTGGCACTCGGAGTGGCATTTGGATCAGCAATGTTCTTGCCACTTTGACACTCTCTGAAGAGAATGTCATGAGGCTCCACCTGTCAGAAACAGCTACTGGCGGTTTTAACTGGAAATCTCGAAAAAATTCTCAATGATTGATCTTGGCGCTGATGTTCATATCTATGAATACATCACCTGATTCATTGATGTATCATACATCGAGATCTCAGGGTTTCACGAATTTGCTAAACTAAGAGAGACAAAAAGAATTTTTGACTTGGGAATTTATGTAAGATAAATACAAAATGGGTATAATTTTGGTAAGTTTAGAGAAAAATCATGATTTTTTGTTGAACTCTTTCATGATACTATAGAATAATAACACAATAACATGTATATGCAAGAACATTCAGAGGTAAATTATTTACTTCCTCTTCTTTCACTTTTTTACATTTCTTTTCATTGAGGTACTGGGTATTTGTAAAACTGTTAATCACACATTTGATAAATATGTATTCCAACGAAAGAACCATCAGCAGAGAGCTGGCACTCCCAGTGTTCCACGACTCCCTTTCCAAATAAGCTCAATTTGATAGATAAAATATTTTACTTCCAATGATTTTGGCCATTTTATTGTTTTCTTACTATTTTTTTTCTTTTTCTCATCTCTTTCTTTCCATGGATAAATAGAGATAATCTGAATTTTGCCAAACTAAGTCAGAATTTTTATCATAACCTAAATTTTGTAGAAGTTATATAGATATGCATTTAAAAATTACTAGTATAAAGAACGACATGCTAAAGCATTACAGAGCTTAGGAGAGATAGGTGAATCCTAAAATTGTACAATTTAATCCCTGCGAAGAGAATGATGAACAGTTCAAGTGGAAAACCAGTGTGACCTGTAGAAGAAACACAAAATGTGCTTTACCCTAAGAAAGCACATCGTGGCTTATACTACTTAAATTAGAAACTATTGTATTATACATACTGCTTGCGTGTCTGCATTCATAAATAAAAAATGATAATAAAACTCAAAATATTTAAAATAACTAATCGGAACATTTAATATGAATGAGATGTAATTTTTTTTCTGTGTGTGTGTCCACAACCGGTGATCCTCAGGGATTACTTCTGACTATGCACTCAGAAATGCTTCTGGCTTAGAGGACTTATGGGAAGCCAGGGTTCAAACTCAGTCTGTCGTGGGCGAACATCTTACCGCTGTGCTGTTGCTTGGCCCCAACATGTAATTATTAAAGTGCATAAAATCCTTTAGGTAGCTAGGAGTAAATATACCTTTCTACATGAGTAGAGGTTAACTCCAGAGCCATGACTGCATGCTGCACTCAGCTTCATATGCTGAGAAGGTTTTCCTGAAGGTTCTACAATGCTTTTTGCAAAACTAATATCAAGGCTATAAATTCTTCAGCTGTTGCTTCTCCATGAATCTCTATCAATCCTTCAAAGCTGAATGATCATCTAGATGGAGTATTCTTGGTGATGTGTGCATTTCATTGAGTTTTTGTACCAAATCCCTCCATTCGCCTCTGATTTGAGGAATATCAGCTCTATATCACAACAGGTAGATGTGCTGTGAAGTTTATGAACTTTCCTTTGCATGTTAAGTTCATTTTATTTTATCTTGCTGCTTTCAGTACTTCCTTTGTTTTATTGTTTGTTTGTTTTTGCCATTTTGAGCACAATTAGTTTTAAAGTTTCCATAGTTGAATCTATTTTTACCTTGGACCTTTGGTAAGCTGGGAAATTATTAACAGTTATTTCATCAATAATTAATTCATCAGTTTCTTTTTCTGTTCTTAAGGAACTAATTATTCTTGATCAACAACTATTTAGTGACAAATGCTACATCCCATGCAGTATATTGTGTTTGAAACTATGCCTTAAAATTTACTGAAGCAGGCCCAGAGAGATAGCACAGCGGTGTTTGCCTTGCAAGCAGCCGATCTAGGACCAAAGGTGTTTGGTTCGAATCCCTGCGTCCCATATGGTCCCCCGTGCCTGCCAGGAGCTATTTCTGAGCAGACAGCCAGGAGTAACTCCTGTGCACCACCGGGTGTGACCCAAAAACCAAAAAAAAAAAAAAAAAAAATCACTGAAGCAGTTATATCCATGTTTTAAATATTATTTTCTATTATGTTATATGACTCAGGGAGTTACACATATACCGTCCTTCTTTACCAAACTATGTATATTACCATGAGTTATGTCTGTTCTATATAGCAACACAAGTAAGATTACCATATATTTTCTTGCTCATATTAGTTTTTACATGTTTGTTAACATTTTAAACTACTAGTCAATACAGATTACAATAGACATAAATGATGCGTTATTAATTTAGAAACTTCCAATAATCATGTGTAAACATGAATATTTGCACCCATGAGTGAGGAAAACACCAACAATTTATGAATTTTTTAAATGTTAGAGTTGAAGAGATAGTAGAGTAGGCAAGGCACTTGCCTTGCAAACCACTTGCACCCAGTACGATAGACTGAGCTTCCAGTAATTATTCCTAAGTGCAACCTGAAGAGTAAGCTATGAGTACAGTCATGTATGACCCCAGAACAAGACACAAAAATGCTGACTTATTATATGATTTTTCCATAATATTTTTATTTTGGTTCTTTGTTTTTTCAGAAAATGTTTTATAAATTATTTTAATATTAAAAATTGCAAATCGCTCTTATTTTAAGTGCAATCCTATGTTTTCTGACCAAGGACTACTTCTTATACTTCTTACATCAAATATATTTTTCTGATACTTTTTATCTTATTTTTCTACTCTAATATTACGAACTAGTTCTAATCAGAATTATATATTTTGTGAATTAATTTTTTCATAGCTTTTTAGTTGATGTAGATTTTCACAGCTATTCTTTAGCTACAGAGTAAAATTATTTATTATTTCTTGTTTGCCAAGGACTTTTCAAACAAATTCTAAATGTGTTAAAAACTTAAAAGTTTTTCTGCATGTACTAAAACACATCTGATTTTAACTTTATTTATTACAGTGGTATATTAACATTGATTAGATTTATATATTATTTGCATGCTTTCCTGGGATGAAATAATTATTAGATCTGTAACTCTTTTTTATGATGTATGCCTGATTTACTCTATTTTTGACTTTCCAAATTTTATACTCACGGTGTGGCAAGTATAATTTCATTTTATTGTCTTGTTGAAAGAACCAGGTTATGTCATCCTGTTACGGAGAATTATATGAGGTTTATAATAACTTAATATGTATATGCAGCTAAAATATGTGTGTAAAATGCTTTATGTACTTCTAGTATTTCTAGAACACATATGGGAATGATTTCTGACTACTGAGTTAGTGTTTTATTTTAATTGACAGTGTAGTTTTTCAATATGTCTTGATTAAGATATATACATAAAGGAATTCATCAGTTTAAATTTTCAAGTTAATTGACATAGTAGCTTTGTCAATTTTTCTACTTCTTTCTCATAATATACAATGTTTATCTTCCATTTCCCAAAACATGTGTGTGCCTTCTCTATATCTTCATTTTTCTATTTGTGGCAATAATCAACGTTTTTTTCCCCTAGAAACCTATTTGTGTTTTTATTGGAAATTTCAATTTTTATTTGTGTTAATAATAATTATTTTATTTTATAATATATTTATTATAATGTATATTTATCTTATTTATTATTATAAAATACTTTTTGAAATAATAATTAAATTAAGTAAAAATAAATATTTTATAACTTGGCTTTTATTTATTTTCACTTAATTTGATTTTTTTCTTCTAGAGCCAAGGAGATAGTGCAGTTATTTGGTATATTGACAATCCTGGTATCACATAGTCTCATAAATTCCTAATCCCAACATTGTAAGAGTGATCCCTGAGCACTGAGCCAGGAATAAAACAGATGGTTGTGGTCTCCTTCCAATTAATAAGTAAATAAATATTTTGTTTGGGGGCAGACTAAAATAAAGTCAGAGCCTATATGTTGTACCAGGGTAAAACCCTGCATTGACTGTAGAAATGGCAAGAACCTTAAATCCTTTACTATCTACTATGCCCAAAGTAGAGGGTGTGAAGTTACCACATTTTAAGCACCACCAAAGTGGCCTGCAGGATCCTTCCAGATCAATCCCACTTCCCTGTCCCTGAAAGTCTCATTTCTAAAATGAGAGTTCAGAAATTTGTTTTCAGTGAAAATAATGTTTTTAAGCAAATTTGTGTGGACAAGCTTAGAAAACATATTATCAATAACTATTCCCTGGGAGAAAATTAATAGAAGTATGGAATACGAGATTTCTGTGAACTGTATTTGCAAATCAGATTACCAGTTTTCTATTGATTAGTGGTCACTTATTTGGTACCTCTATGTAGATTCTTCACTAAAGCTAATCATTGATCTGGCAAGTCCATTCTTGAAATTAGTTGAATTTTTTAAAAAATATTTTACTCCCTTCCTCCCTGGCAATTTACCAAAGAGAACTTAAATTTTATGACAATCACCTTCTCCTTCAGGGTTTTGTTGCGTTTCCTATTGTAGACCTTATATAACTCTAATATTCTTTCAGCTCTTTAATAAACTTTCTAATGTGAGAATTTTTAGCTCAAGGTTATAGATAAGGATGGTGGGTGGGCTCAGGAACAATTTACCTTATAATATCCTGCTCCCCACCAAAGTTACATTTTTATCAATTGTGTGACTTGTGTCTTTATGGCCATTTAAAGTCTGAAAAATGATCAATGGCAATCCTCTGCTTTGAGTTAAAGACACATCACATTGCCAAGTGCACCTGCATCTCAACTTTGCTAGAATTTGGTTTGAGATCATTTTACCTGGTGGCTTATCAATACCTTTGCAGGTTAAACTTTTTCTAATGATTTACATTTTTTCTTTTGAAAACACCTCTCAGCATGTAAATGACTATTATCCAATGTTCCTTTGAAGTCTGAAGCCCTCAGGATGCCTCCAGGCTCTGGCATGCACTATTTAGTGGGCACTATGGTAGAGCATTTATATTTCTTTTGATCACTTTGACACTCTTCATTACCTGGGAAGAGTCAGAAACTTATCTGGGAGTTATCTTTTTTTTCCACAAATACTGGAGTTCAGGTCTCCATCCCTCAATGCCCCTAGAGCCCAAGAAAATAACTCTGTGTGTCAGTGTACCTGGTAGGCTTTTGCCCAGAAAGAACTTTAGCTCCTGGGCTGTTTTGCTTGCCCATGTTTAAATTGGCAAACTGCTACTACTTTACTACAGTTTTTGCATCTAATTGCCTAGAGTTTTATATTAAGCAAAAACGTAATTTCTTTGGAAATGTGTATTCAAAAATATATAGGGGGTGATATAATATAGAAAGAATTTGCAAAGGGCAAAGAGAAACTTCAGCAGTTAATGTTTAGCTTTTTGGAATTTTATTTTCCACTGAAATGATTTCCCCCTTATGATTAACTATGATTCCAGCTTCAAAATGAATTTTTAAAGAGACTTCAGCATATTTTGTCCTAATCTTTTTAAAGAATCAAATGACTGTTTGAGGCCAAAACTATTTGAAGAAACTATTTAAATTAAAATGTAACAAAATCATAAAATAAAAATTGCATCTTATTAAAAGATTTTAAACTATGAGTTTTATGCTAAGTTATTCAGAGTCAGTAATTCTGACTTAAATGGATTCACAGAGCTCCAAACTATAAATTAGTCCCTTTGAATATCATATAGGCTATTTTGACTTACTAGATAACATTTTTTTATGGAGGTTTTCAAGTAGAGTAAAGGAGCAGGTAACAAAACTAAGGGGGCCGGAGAGATAACATGGAGGTAAGGAGTTTGCCTTTCATGCAGGAGGTCATCGGTTCGAATCCCATTGTCCCATATTGTCCCCCGTGCCTGCCAGGAGCAATTTCTGAGCCTGGAGCCAGGAATAATCCCTGAGAACTGCCGGGTGTGACCCAAAAACCACACACACAGAAAAAATGACTTACAAAAAATAGTGAGGAATATATATATATATATATATATATATATATATATGGTATATATATTTTTATAATCAAAATAGATTCTGAGTAGATAAATAATTGTCTACAACTACTTAAAGCAATAACAAGTAGAATATCTCTACTAAAATCAATATTATGGGAGGCCACTCATCTTTAAGTAGAAGGAAATGAGTGAGCCTAAGTCAGTGTAAATTATTTAGGGGTTTCTAAATATTTCTTTCTGAAATATTATCAGATAGTTTGCTTTGATTTTATCTGTGAGAATGTGCTATATATATAAAAACAGCCATGAAGATTATTTTATAGAATTTAAATTTAATTTTATGAAACCATTTCATGGTTTTTATGATTAATTCATTGAGATATCAGTTTTGCAAAAGTGCATAAGTTGATTATTTAGGGGTATAATATTACTATAATCTGGCCAACTCCAGAGCATCCCAATTTCTTTAGCACCAACCTTCGGTCCCTATCTGTCTTTCCCAGGTAATATTTTGTGGTCACACAGAGTTTAGTTGCTCTGGGTGTTACCTATCTACTCCACCTAAGTGAGATCATTTAGTATGTGCCTTCTTCTGACTTCTGACTTATTCAACCTGACACTTCCATTTCTATCTATGTTGTCTCAAAGGGGGAAATTTCATCTTTCCTTGTTTATTAAGTATTATTTCCCTGTGTCTATGGACTACAACTTTTTCATCCCCTTCTATGCTTTTGGGGATATGAATTCTTTCCAGAGCTTGGTAATTATAAGTAGTACTGTATACATCTAAGCGCGCAGATATATTTTGGGTAAAAATTTTGGCATTCTTGTCAAAGATAGCTAGGAATAAAATTGCTGGATCATATGGCAGTTATATTTTTAGTATTTTGAGATATCTCCATAGTGTGTCTTTTTTAAACTTTTTCTTTAATATTTCTCTCTTATAAAAGGAACCCTTTTATCCACCACCCATAGAAGAAATTAGGTGTCCCTAATTTCTATTCTACAGACCCTTTTATTTCTGTTTTTGTTAATGATCATTCTCATTGGTATGAAGTAATAGCTCATTGTCATTTTGATCGACATTTTCTTGAATACAAGTAATGGTGAGAATTTTATACTACTGCAGATTATCCAATATGTATCTTCTGGGACAGAATCTCTAGATCTACTTCTCATTTAATTTTCTCCATTTTGCTTTAGAGTTTGACGAATATTTTGAGGTATTAAATATTTTATGAGATGTTATGTTTCTGAGATATTAGCCCCTTATCAAAAGATTGCTATATAAATGTTTTTTTTCTCATTTAGAACTATTATAGTGGTAGTTTTATTTAATGGAACACTTCACGAAGTTGTGTGTCATCTTTGCTCAGGGGTTGTGCTAATCTCTGTATCATTTCAATTTTAGTAAATGTGCTGCCAAAGTGAGCACTATAGTGATAGGTTTTTTTTTAAAGAAAATTTGTAGTTTGATTGCACTGCATTTGTTTGTTTGACAGCTATCTATACTGATGCTATTTCTATGTTTATTTAGTTTATGATTTTCAATAATTAGAATTTAAATTAATTCCCAAAATTTAATACCAGAGTTAAGCAATTACATTGACAAGCATATGCTACACAAGTAGTTTTGAACACTTCCTAGTTAAGTTTATGATTTATCAGTTTGCTTTTGATTTACTAACAGATCTGTGTGTTTGTTTTTATTTTTAAGTAAGCAAGAAATTTACTGGTCAACAGCTACAATTCCCATTATATGTACACATTTTCTCATCAATGTTAATTATGTATTGCAATTTGAATATTTTATATTCCCTGTTACAGAGACTTAACATTATTTTTGCTTCTGGGACATGCTTGGTGGTACTCAGTGGTACTCAGCTATTCCTGACTTTATGCTATGAAGTGCCACATGGCAGAGCTCAAAGGACTTTCTGTGAGGTCAGAGATTTAAACTTGACTATGACATTCACAGAAAAGGTCAGTACCTTATACCCTGTACTATTTTTAAGGACTCATATTTAAAATTTTCAATAATTATAGTCTAGTAGTAAATAGGTTTACTTTAAGTTTTATACACTTTCATTCATTTCTTAAAACAAGTATTAAATACACAGTTTGTTTTAAAAAATATATATGGAAGCCGGAGCAGTGGCACAAGTGATAGGGCATTTGCCTTACATAAGGCTAAGCTAGGACAGACCTCGCTTAGATTCCCCAAGGTCCCATATGGTCCCCCAAGCCAGGAGTGATTTCTGAGTGCATAGCCAGGAGTAACTCCTGAGTGTCACCAGGTGTGACCCCAAAAATAAAAAATGAAGGAAAAATAAAAAACATATGTAGTTTATCTACTATGTTTAAATACTAAGTCTAAAGCTGAGTAACTTATATCAATATGAGGACTTATTAAAAATTAGCATAAAGTATTTTATTCCCTGTGAATATATAAAACCACCATTAAAATTTAAGAAAAATACTCATTTTTAACTTCAGCCCTTCTCAGAAGGCTAAATGCAATCACTATCAGGTTAGGGGAATGCATGAAGCCAAAGAGTGTTAGAGTTACCATGAGGTATGAGCAAACCGGAAGGAGAAGGAGTTCTGAAGCATGACTGGTGGTCTTTTATTTCATATCTATAAAAGTTGCTTTATTATACATTTAAAGTAGATAGTTCTAGATATTTTCTCTTTTTAATAAAGCCAAAGAGTGAAAAAAGTGACTTGTTTTCAAGTCTTAGCATGCAAGTTCTATAGAACTTTCACTTCATTGCTGCTTTTGAGTAGGGGTAACCCTTGATTCCCAACTCCTGCCTATTACATACTTACACAGCAAGTCTCCAGAAACCTTTGTGAGCTTGATTTAAAGACCACCCTGAAGAACTGTTGGGAGGTAAGAGAAGAGACAGCAGTAGATGAATTGTTTCTTCTTGTTCTTTTTTTTTTTTATTAATGATTTAAATACCTGGTTGCATGTTAATGCACAATTTTCCATCTGAGTTCTTGAGTTCCATGTTGTCTCCATATTTGTTGGGAGGCTGATGAGGTGGGATCTGGTCTCCCACATCCCCTTCCCACTCTTTAAATAAAGAAAACTCTCTTTTATGCTTTTGTTTATATGTTAGGTTTCCCAAAAAAATGTGATTGGAAAGAATTATGCTGCTCACTGAAACATTTGCAAAGGCTGCTATGTTTTCCTAAGAAGCACTATAACCTTTCCAGATAAATGCTCCTCCATTAACATTTAACAACAAGCAAGCTCAACCAGAGTTGTCATCTAATTTTGGTTTTCTATGGGTTGAATTGTGCTTATATGTCCAGCTAATGGTTTATATTAATCAACTTATACCTGATAGTCTACTATTTGATGACCCGCTATTTTTGATAGAGAACTATAAAAAGAAAACACTTTTAAGAAAAAAAATTGTGCTTCCTTTTTGTGACTCAAACCATAAATGGTTAAGAAAATATGCAAAACATAGAAAACTGGGACATTTTTATAAACAAAAGATCCAAAGACTTGGAATTTAAAATTAAGGAAATGGCAAAGGTAAATAAACAAAAGCCAAAGAAGTATCAGGTATAAAAACTTCTACTATTGACAGATCAAGATAAAGAGCATAAAATAACTCAAAGTTGGAATATTTGTATTCAGATTAAATGTGGGTTGAGTACCCAGGATGGTGGAAATTTGTATTATCAAAGTTCATGTTTTTATTCCAAGCATTTACCTTCCATTGTTAAGGGGGGATGTTGGGCAGGATAGATTGAGTGTGCCGACACAGTGCAGACCTGGTGTAAGAATTTATTTGCTGCAATCTTGCATTCTTGTAATGTTTCTGCGGGTGCCTTTCAGAATAACATGGAAACAAAAACATCAAAGTGACTCACTCCATGATAAATGAATATACCCAAAAACATGATCCTGTAATACCAGCCAGAATTACTGATTCAGGCTTGTCAAGAAAAACATGAAGGGAAAGAGAAAAGGTTTTCTTGTAATGCCAACTTAATCAAAAGCTTTAAACATGATAATAAAAACATTTCAAGGTGGGGAAATAAAGACTCTCAGTTCTTTTCCTCAGTGGGATCAGATCAAGTCAGGAGAAAATACAGATGCTTTCATTTTTATAAAAAAAAAAAAAAAAGGAGATTTTGGTCACTTGCTTTGTACCTCAATTGGAGTGTTTTATTTATTTATTGACTCTTAAATAGATTTATTTCTGCCTTCTTCAATTATAAGAGTTAAGATTAACTCTTCCCCCATAAAGGCTGGGATTTGACCTCTCAGTTTACATGGTATGTGCTAATAAATAAAGTCAGGTATTAAGAGCATATAAGAGAGCTAAAGTAGGTCGGCCTAAGACTGGAAGAAAAGTGTGACCCATGGTCCTCATTGTTTATGTTTGTGCTCACTCATGTATTCAAAGAAAGAATTCTAAATTTCAGTTATTTGTTAGAAGAAAGAAGATTTGGTTAAAACCAGAAAATGGAGCATGATATACTTGAGAAGATATGACAGTAAGGAAGTGAACAGAGTCATTGCTTTGAGGGAACATTCTGAGCTCTAGTTTAGAGAAAAGATGAATTAAGAAGTTAAAGTGCCTATTGTTTGTTGCAGTTTTCATTCCTTGAAAAATAAAGTTATACCACTTTAAGTAGCAGTGAAAAATTAAGAGCACAAGAATGGGAGAGAGATATATGTTCCTTTCCTCAAGAGGTCTATGCTCTATTAGAGAAGGGGGTGATTGGCTCACTTTGGGGAACCTATTCACCATGGATAAAAATTGTTAGTTGGGGGCCTGCAGCATTCTAGCAAGTAATAGCAGAAAACACTAGAAATCAGTAGAAGAAACAGAATTCATGGAGAATTCACAGTGGATGTCATTCCCTAAACATGTTCTGTACATAGAATCCCATGATGGTTTGACTAATGTGGGCATCTTTCTCTGCAAATTTTCTCTGAGAGTTTGATGTGTCCTCTTGGCTACTGTATCCATAAATTACATAAGGAACAAGACAAAATATTAATAGGAAGGTACCTCTAAGAGGAATTAGCATTCCAATCAGTAGACTTGGTAGAAAGTTGACTAGCTACCAGCGGAAGTTGTGTCTGTCTCACCAGCACAAGGAATCTTGTGAGTGACCAGTGTGTGTTTACAGGGACAGAGGATTCTAAGTTCTAGAAAACTCCAGAAATTATGTTCTGCTGACAACACTGGCCCCTTCATATTAGCGGTTTTGTTTATCTAGAAAGTTCTGATATATATGCCTACCTTACATTTTGATTTTAAAAAATATTTTACGGGGCCGGAGAGATAGCATGGAGGTAAGGCATTTGCCTTTCATGCAGAAGGTCATCGGTTCGAATCCCGGCGTCCCATATGGTCCCCCGTGCCTGCCAGGAGCAATTTCTGAGCACAGGGTCAGGAATAATCCCTGAGCACTGCCGGGTGTGACCCAAAAAACACACAAAATTTTTTTTTTACTTAAAGCACTGTGATTTGTGCTTTACTCTACCTACAATGATATGGTTTCATCTATGCATAACTCCAATACCACACCCTTCATCAGAGTGTTTGTTGCACTCCATCACTGTTCCAAGGACCCTTCTCAACCATTTTTCCCCCCAGAGTGTTGAATATCAGCCCTGGTGGTGCTGGATGGTGATGGATGAAGGAGGAGGGTGAGAGGGGTTACTACTGGTCATGTGCTAAGAAATCACTCTTGGCTTGGGGGACCATATGGGATGCTGGGGATCAAACCTGCATTGGTCCCAGGTCAGCACGTGCAAGGCAAAATCCCTACAGCTGTGCTACCACGGTAGCCCCTAATTTTCCCATTTTGATGAGGCTATCTTTCTTTCTTGTTTTTAAGTTTTATTAGAGATTTATATATGTACATATAATACATATATATAAATTGATAACTTGTGGAAAATTAGTCTCTCAAAGTCTCTATATTCTTATTTTTATGGGTAAACAAGATCATATTCAGAGAGACAAATTTTGTATATATGGAGCAGAAAGGAAGCCTGTGGGTTTCTGATCTCAAGGCCAGTGAATTACACTTGATATATGTTTTACTCAAAAAATGTGCATCTCTTGAAGGTTACCATTTTCTAATATGCACATATTGTAAATTATTTTATATTATACTACATAAGTCATTTCAATTCACTCACAAAGATAATTCAACAAATGTTGCCAAAATATTGCAAGATCATGAATTGGGAAATAAAGTCTGTCTCTTATTAGTAATATTTCAAAGAACTTATAGAGATTCTAGAAAGACTATACTAAGAACAGTTACTTAGGAATTTTGTTTTTCAACACTGTATTTTGAACTTACATGGAAAATAACTTTTTTTTTCTGCATGGATATGATTCATTATCAAATAAGATAATAAGCTATCTTCAATCACCTTATTTCGTGAGACTTTCTGATAGTAAGTTTTTTTCTCAAATTACAGAATAAAAATGAATTTTGAAGGCTACAAGTGACATAATCAATAACAACTAGGAAAATTTTGTTTTTGCTGGCCTCCAACCCATATCACTGGCATATTCTTATATTCAATTAAATCACATATTGGTTCTAAGTATATAAATATATCCTACTATGATGTCTTTTTTCATAAATTAAGGTATAATCAGAATTATAGCAGATTTCTGGTTCATCAAATGTTTTTAGGATGGTTTCAGGAATTCTCCAAACTTTAATTGGATGGAAAATGATTGATTTCTATAGTCATATACTGCTGAATTTGAACAAAAATTAGACCTTGAGGTACAGTAAATTTTACTTCTTTCCACTTTAACTTATTTGGAGATAAAATGAAGAACTGTATTTCTTATAGATATCAGTGCTTTAGATATTTATGTAGCACACATCTATCCTTAAGTTCAAAACATGATACTCTGGTAAATTATTGATGGTATCTTGTGTTAGTTTATTTTCTTAAATTTTTATGATACTTAAAATAGTATACATATATAAAGACTATCACTTGAAAGATTAAATTAGCTTTTAAAGGAAAAGCTTTTTTAAAGAGATGACTTCCAGCTAATAAATATGAGATATATGAATGACCAACTTGAAAACAGCACCAATGTAGTAACTTATAAAATTGGTTCTGACAATAAGCATCCACCAAATGTTAATAGCCACAGGATAAAATATTTGGGGGAAAGAACAGCCACCTTGCCACAAGGAAACAGCACTTTACATACTATTACAAATTTTTAATCTGTTTTATAAAGTCAGTTCCTAGCAAACACCACTCTCAGCCATAGATTGTCAAGAAAAAAAAAGTCAGAATCCCAGCAGTGACTGTGCTTTGGGACATTAAGTATCTCTCATTTTGGGCAGCCCTAGTCAGATAATTTCTGAAAATATTAAGGCACTGTGAGGAAAATCCAAAATGTAGGAAATTCAGAAAACAATTTTTGAGAGTTGCCAAAAGTCAGTGTATGTTATGCAACCCAAGCCCAGAGAGCACTATATATACCCATGAGAAAATGGTTAATGAGAGTAAAGGAAGAAAATCCAAAAGAACAAAGAGAGACACAAAAAAGTGCTTCATACACATATCTATTTTAGTCTACATCTAATTTTAATTACATTATAAGAACTTGTATATTTTATGATTATATTGAGTTATTACTGATTTTATGTCAGTGATCAAAAAAGTTTTATTTGCATAAATGCACACCTTTACTCTTAGATGAATATAGGAAGATCATTATTTCTACAACAAATATTAACAGACTTAGGAAAACTACACACAGCACTTTGTGTGTATATGAAGGTAAGTTGATGAATGTATAGGTACACAAATACATATACTGAAAACAGAGAAGAAGGAAAACCATGGAGATTCTACAGCTGATGAGGTTGGATGATTATTATTTGCTAATATCCATTGAAGGTTTCTTTCACCCTCTATTGATTTGCCATTTTTAAAAAATTTTAGGTTGGTATGTTGTATAGCTCCACTTCCTTTTCCCACTTTACAGATAAAAATAATAAAATAAAAGCAATTGTTAAGAAGATAAAAAGGCGGTGATTTCATAATGAAATACAGAATAACAAAAAAATAGCGTTTTACTATTTAGTGTTTTTAGTTTACATGGTGACCTCACATGAAGTTTCGGGGGAGAGTTGCTGACGAATATCCAAAGTACTTCCCTAAATTTTTTTCTGCATTTTCCTGGTGAGTAGAGCAATGTCCTTAGCTCCAATTTGTTCCATGCAAACTGTTTACTCTCTCCTGTCATGGCTAAAATAAATGGCTGGCTAAGACATATAAACATTTACTCTCTTGTAAACCAACGTTACCTCAACGAACAAATAAATTTCAAAACTTACATGGATGGCATAAAGAGCACAGACAGATTATACTCTGAATGGCCACTTTGAAGATATGTCTCAAGGCACTCACAGGATACTTAGGGCAGAGGCTTACCTCCAGCAATAAAAGAGCCCTCTCCCGAAGATATTCACTATATAAGTTAAGCAAAAATCTACTGAATAAAAAAGAAAGAAAAAAATCCTGTAAGTGCTGGAAACAGCAAAGCATCTTTAGATTTCCATAGCCATCCATTTTACCACCTTCTCCAAATCACATTTAGCATATTCCTCCAAATCAACATCAAAAATATACTCAGATTCTAAAAGCTAGAATCAAAATATCAAAGGACACTTGGAGTGGGATGCTATTATTTCAGAATTATGTCAGTGTTTCCATTGATACAGAGAAGAGTGTTCTTTTCTATCAATTTAGCGGGAGAATTTATAACTTTAATGTTCATTTTGAGTGAGATCCAACCATGGACACCTCTTTGAGTTTTGCTTTGTTTTATTTTAACTATTTCAGGGTGTCATTTATGCTAGTTGTTTTGCAAAAATTCTTTAAATCTCATGTAACTTGTGTATGACTGTAAATTAATAATCAATGTCAGTGTTCCTCACAAAGGACTAATAACATGAGAGTGATATGCCCCAAATCATTAGTGAATTAGAATAATATATTGCATATGTCTCAAAAATAGTTAATTAGGTATGAGATATTCCTTTATATATACATGTCTCCAAATTCTGTATCCTAGCATCAGAAATCTATGATAATCAGCAGGGTGTAGCAATCAAACCAGAAAAATATGTGACCTGCCACTGTATCAAACAAAGCTTATTTCCTGAACAAATGAGACACAGAAAGAAAGACTTGAAAATACCTCTAATTTCATCCATACAGAAGTGACAAAGATATGGATGAGGCCATCTGGTAACGTGCCCAATCCTTGGGCACTTCAAACACCTGGCTGAATTTCCCAGAAGTACAAATTAAATGGTGGTAATTCTTCACTCCTTATTTTATTGTTAATGAGTTGTTTCATATCCTTGGTGATTTTTAACCACCGGTGATATGAACAAATTCTCCATGTTGTGTTTTACAGGGATCATCCAAATCTGAGATCATGGTCCATAAATATGATTTTACTAATAAATTCACACTGAAAAGATGTCAATCATTAAAAATAAGGCGTTTGTGACCAGAGAAATAGTGCAGAGGGGAGAGGGTTTGCCTTGTACAAAGCAAACCCAGATTGGTTTGAATCCCTGGCATATGGTCCCCTGAGAACACCAGATAGATTCCTGACCAAAGAGCCAGGAGTAGTTCCTTAGCACCACCAGGTGTGACCCAAAAGCCAAAAAAAAGGGGGGGATATTAGAATATTATGTTTTTGTGCATAACTCATTGATATACACCGATAATCATGAATTTCAATTTCAGTTTCATCTTTATTTATTTTATTTATTTTGTCTTTTCTTTTTTTTTAGATAATTTACTTTTGTTGCAATAAAAGAAATGTACATTTTTTTCATTTATTTTTATTTTGGGGCTATTCTTGCCAATTCTCAGGGGTTACTTCTGACTCTGTACTCAGAAATTACTCTTGTGGTTTTTTGAGGTCCTAATGGGATGCTGGGTTTCAAACCCAGGTTGTCCACATGTAAGACATGTGCCCAATACACTCCCGTTTCTCTCAGTTCTAAAGAACTTCTACATTTAGAGTACAATTATCAAGTTCTCCAGATCTTTCTAAAGTAGTTACTATCATTCAAATGAAAGGAATATATTAATATTTATACATAAAAATAGATGTGTTATGCTTTGTAGCCATCAGTACTGGCAATGCTGAGGTTTGGTGATGCTTAGTGGGAGTCACTGGAGCTAAAGCCACACAATGGTTTGGGTCCAAGTTAAATACTGACGATTAAACTCAGAGCCCTGAATATGTTGAAAATGGACTCTACCCTCTTGTTATCTCCTAAGTCACAAGGAGATGCTTTTTATTAGAAAAACAACTGCTTCTAAAAATATTCGCAAGCAACTCTTAAAAATCATGTTACAGAAGATGTTCAGAAGAGAACAATAAGTTTTTGGTTGTCAGCCCCAGATTCTTTGAGACTGCATCTTTCCCATTATCATTCCATAAATTTTAGTTAATTTGCCCCATCTCCTACCTCACTATTTCCTATTAAACAGCAAATTAAGTAGCCAAGTCAAGAATGCCTGCTAACTTCTCCTCAAGCCTTCCAGATTCTGCATGGAAACAAAATCCATGAAGACTCTTATTACCCCAGTTGCCTTTTATTAAAATTCCAGGAGGCTTGGATCTTGGGATCTTTTGGGAAATACTCCTCTGTTTTGTTTCATCACTTTCTCAAGGTCCAAAACCGAATCATAGTAATCTCTTCCCAGGAACCCCATTATGCACAGGATCCATAAGGATCCTTATGCAAATGAGTGATCTCCTAACCCAGAGCTACTTGGAAACAAGACAAAGATCTTCTGATCTAACAGAGAGAGAAACACACTGGAGAACACATAGCTGATTCTTGTTTCCTTTCCCTCCCAGTAATAACGAAAATCTGTTCCAAGGTGACTTTGCAATGTGAACTTTCTCAGAGGTTGGCATTTTTATCCTATTCATTTCCCCAGATGTCCATTTGTTTAAAAGTAGAAAAATAATAAATCAGTGGTAAGATTAACACCAAGCACAACTACCCAACGATACTCCACAGCTGTTCAGGTTTGACTGAAAGAAGAAGCCTTCATTTCCTACAAGATGGAGCTAGGGTAAAATAGATGAAATCAATGTTTATGAAAATCACAAGATGAAGTTAAACTGTTGTTTAACTAAAGAACAATAGTGACTATATATTTCTCTAGGAAAGGAAAAATATAGCCCACATGTTAGGTGCCATTCCTAAAAATTCTTGTTCAATGGGGTCAAAAATTAAAAGTAAGTGATGGGATCATTAAGACTAGAGGGAGTGAATGTATAGAAGAGACAGTCTTGAGAATAAACAGTTCCTAATGAATGATCTATACACAGCAAAGGTTAAATTGTGAAAAATGTGAAAGGTTGGAATTTTTTCCTTATTTATGGAAGTAGAAATTTCATCTGCCACAGGTAGAGCAGTGCTGGAAGAACTCTCTGGGATTCCTGAACCAGAGCTATAAAACAGAGTATTACAATAAGCACAGGGGTACCTGTTAAAATGCCAACATGTGTGTTAGATTTCCTGCTCTCTTGTTTGTTTCTCTCCCAAAAACCACTCTGCAATTAAGCACTCACAGAGGATTGGATTGGACAAAAGGGTCACTGGAGTTTCACCTTTAAGTTTTTCTCCAGGCAATAATAACCCCATCCACTATGAAAGACCCTTCCTAAAATCTTTTGCTCTAGGATCATCCTTGAAGATAAAGTTAAAAAGTAGAATTATAACAGAAAAGTATGCAGCAGTATAGGCACTGAAATACATACACAATGTAAATGTATACTTAGGACCTCAAATAGCACTGCAGGAAGTAGTTGAAATAGAAAATGAAAAGTCAAGTCAAAGAGGTAATCCAGCCAATATGCAAAATGCCTTTTTCTTGAGTGTGGCCAATGCAGGGTTGGATCCTTGACATCCTAAAAGTTTCTCTCACATAACCAGGAGTGACTATTGAGTGCAGAGCCAGGAGTAATCCCTAAGCATCACTGGGTGTGGTCCACATACCAAGCATTTTTTAAAAGAAAAGGGAAAAAATCATCACTTTCAAATGATAAGACTATTCAATTCATTGATATTTTGAGGACATCTTTTTTTTCTCCACCTTCTTATCAGAAACTCATGATAGATGGACATTTCTGCTTGGGTAACATTGCCAAATTCTGAGATCCTTAAGCATGGTAGCAATGGTCTTTATACGATTCTTTAGTGTGCTTTATTGTGCCCTGTTTTGAAGGCCAGGTATGTGCAACTGTGTAGAATAACCTGTCAAAGATTAGAAGAGTGTTTGATGTAGCTTCACGGCAACATGTTCACTGAAATTTCTGAGAGCTGACTTGGCAAGCCTCTGGAAATGGGAAAATTCAAGATTAAACATGTCCTGGAACACACTCAGAGAAATAGAGTTGCATATGTCATTTTCATCTGCCGGTGATATCATTCTTTTTCTTCCCAGTCCCAGAGAAGCGATGTCTTAACTGCCTCGTGGATTTGATTAATAAAATGTATCTTTCTCAAAATGGATTTTTACAAGGAAGAACGGATGGTAACTAGAACAAAGAGGCCTTTTAAAAGAAGAGTAGAAGAAGCAATTGAAGTGCTTGAAGACACTGAGATGTTGTAAAAACTACCTCGTATTTCCCAGGTGAAATAACTAATACAATTTATTGCCCAGATACAGTTTTGTTGTCAATTTAAAGCAACTGACACTTGGGCTGGAGAGAGAGAGAGTGAGCTCAAAGGGTGAATTTGCAGGTTGGCATTTTGTGCGGGGAAGACTTTATCCCTGAATTAAACTGCCCCGAGTGAGTTTTGAAAATTTTTGTGAAAGCATCCCGGGCAGTGGTCCCCAAATAACAAATAATTAAAGCAGCTTACATTGCTAGAAAAGAAAATGATTCTGGCTCTCTACAATTTTTTTTTTTTTTTGCTGGGTTGGTTATTTGAACTAGCTGGCCACAGAAATTCAATGTCAAAGAAGGATTCTTTTTGCAAAATTCCTAACAAAAGAATCCAATCCAGATCTATTCTGAGGATGGGGTCAGTCCGGTTGTTAATTTACACAGGTCAAAGTAAATGTACATAACAGTGAAATGGCCTCTTCACTGCTCCTCACTTTCTGGAGCTAAGGGAATCAATTTAGTGAAGGATGTTTCTTAGTGCCCATCTACCCTCTACAGTGGAGATGGCAGCAGGAACCTGGTCCTAATAATCTTCTCACTCACAGAATGAGACGGAAAAAAATTTAAAAAAGAAATCAATGGGGCCAGCGACGTGGCTCTAGAGGTAAGTTGTCTGCCTTGCAAGCTCTACCAAGGAAGGACCGTGGTTCGATTCCCGGCGTCCCCTGTGGTCCCCCAAGCCAGGGGCAATTTCTGAGCACTTAGCCAGGAGTAACCCCTGAGCATCAAACTGGTGTGGTCCGAAAAAACAAAACAAACAAAAAAAATGAGGTGTTAATTCAGTATGCGCAACTTTGTGAGAGAGGAATCAGGGCCAATTTTGTTTCTATCTTTAATCAATCAATATAAATATATGTATCAATAAATGTTATGTATCTATATATATCAAGGCATATACATATATGTTTCAATCTATATCTATATATGTGTATATATAAGTCTATAGCTTATATATATTATATATACATATATAGCTGAGTTCACTCCACAATTGACTGTCAAAGATTAGAATACTTCATATTTCCCATACACTAAAAAAATCCACTAGACAATAGTTACACAAATCAGCCAGCTCTTTTGGTAGAAAATATTTTATATTTCTTCTTTATTTTTTATTTTCCAAATTGTCAAATCAAGAAGCTCTAGACTGAACAGAAGTGAATTGAAAGAAATCAATCCCGAATTACTCCAAATCCTTCAGTTTTGTGAGCCTAATGCCCAAGTTAAACAATGCTTTATAAGAATCAATAATATGGATTAATAAAATACCTGGGAAAAGTAATACAGTGCTCTTATAGATTTGTGTTACACTAAGGGCTGTTCTTTAGAAACTTTTAAATGGATCTTAAGTCCCATCTCCTTGCAATGTAATGATTTTTCTTTCTTTTAGAGGCTGGTGCTAATAGTTACAAGTAATGATGGCAGATTAAGGTATGGAAAACAGACAATTTCTACAGAGACGAATGAATCCTTCTTTGTGTAAATGTTCTATTTAAATTTCTCTTTTATGTAAGTTTTTTCACAGCTTTTTAAGTTTCTTTATAGATATTACATATATACATATTTATATATATCTTGCACATTTTCTAACCTCTTTTGCAAATTCCCTATCAAAAATATCTTTTATTTTTGTGGGTTCTATCTAGCTAGATTCCCTTGAAACTTAAAGAGGTTAAATTATAGATCTCCAATTTCCACCTATTGAGCATTCGAAATGAAAATGGGGATGGCTCCTGGTTGTCTGAAACACAGGGACAGCCCTTCTCCAGCAGGTCCCAGCCCAGTGCAGGTCAGGGTGTCAGCGCCTGCACACTCATTTATCCTAGCACGAGATATGTGACTGTGTCAGGTCCCATTAATAACTATAGTGCAGCATAGGAAGCCTGGTGCACTGGGTGCTATTGGGGTGGCTCCTGCTGTAGTGGGACAAACTCAGAGCATTTTGCTGATCAGGATGCAACCTCCCACTTCGCTGGTCCAGGACTTTGGTGCCTACAGTTTTTCCCAATGTGATAAAAGAGACCAATGTAGTAGCACCCGGCAGTGCTCAGGGGTTATGCCTGGCTCCAGGCTCAGAGATTGCTCTTGGCAGGCACGAGGGACCATATGGGGCGCCGAGATTCGAGCCGATGACCTCCTGCATGAAAGGCAAACGCCTTACCTCCATGCTATCTCCCCGGCCCCGTCTTTTCTCTATGTGCTCTGCCATGTTGCTTTTCTCAAGACCATGGCGTTTTTTGTTTGTTTGTTTGTTTGTTTTGTTTTGTTTTGTTTTGTGGTGCTTAGTGTTATTGTTGGAATCTTTAATAGATATTTGACACTTCTTTTCGTAGTGGTGGAGTGTTTCACCTTCTTTTTCTCCTTCGTCTCTCAAACCTATGACGAGAGCCTCTAGAAGAATTCCGCTTATATTCGGCGTATTAGACTTTTACCCCAGTTTATTACTTTTCTCCTCTTCAAACAAAACCACATAACTTGAACTACCTACTCCTGCCTCCCAATTAGAGGGGGAAATAAGGGAGGCATCAGGACCAAACAGGTGCAAGACTACTAAGTAATAAGATAGGTACAGAGGGGACCACATATTCTAGCAGCCCTGGGGGTGAGGGAGGAGGATATGGGAGGTAGGACAAAAATGGAGGAGTAGGGAGGACAAATCGGTGATGGGAATCCCCTCTGATTTTATGTAAATATGTACCTAAAATATTTTTGTCAACAATATGTAAACCACTATGATCAAAATAAAAATTATGTTAATATAAAAAAAAGAGACCAATGTAGATGCCTCAATGATGAGGGGCACACCCAAAGACAGGGCAGAGATTAAGGACATCCAGAGGCAGAAGGGCCTGTAAGGAAATGCAAAGACTTTTCCGGCTGTACTTATTTATTGACTTTTGAGGCACATGTGCCTTCTCAAGTGTCACTTCAGGAAAGTTTGCTGCTATATTGAGTATCAACTCTGGTCAACAGTGAGCAATGCAAGAGAACAACTTTTCTACAGTTTTTAAAATCCTAACTTTTCTTGATATGAAAATGTCTATCAACTCTTTCATGCCAATTGGGATAGAAGCAACACATAGTCAACATGCTCAGATTTTAATTTTTTGAGATATTATAAAAAATAACATTTCTCTGGTCTAATTATTTCTTAGCAAAGTAATGGTTACATATTTTTTATTGTGGGCAAAGAGAATTACAAATCTTTCACAGTAATATTTAAGGCACATAGTAATAATGAATGAGGGACATTCTCACCACCAGTGTTGTCCTCCCTCCACCCCTGTTCCCAGCATGCATCCCACTTCCCCCTCTTTTGCCCCCATAATGCTAGTGCAACTGTTTCCCCCATGTACAGCTTGATGTAGATCGGGTATCGCTTCTGTTGTCATTGGCTTTGGATTTCATATTCAAGTCTGATCATTTTTTATTTCCACCAAATGAACATACGACTGTCTGGTCTTGGTACCATCCATTTTTCTCCCTCCAATTATGATGCTGATCAGTTGATATTAAAGAACACATTTAAGATTAGGTATTACTAGAGTTAAATTAAGTTTTTCATTGATAAATATTTTTAAGCATTAGTTTCTTACCAAAATGTTTTAAAGTTGTTTTCTTTTTTTTATTTGTTGTTGTTTCTGGGCCATACTCTGTGGCACCCACGGATTTATTTCTGGCTCTGAGGACAAGGATCACTCCTGAAAGCTTACAGAACCTTCTGGTGTGCCCTGAACCCACACTATTGAGCTGGGTGCAAGTGGCCTAGTTGCTACACTATCTTTCCAGCCCCTGAAAAAAAAAATGATTACCTTACAACACAATTAGAAGATTTAAGTGTGACTGCATATAAATTAGAAGATTTAAATGTGACCGCATGTAATACGTTAATTTTACTTCCTTGACCTTTAGATATGTTTAATAAAACAAATAAGAAGGAAGTTTATTGTTTCCCTAAAAGAGATACATCAGTTGTATAATTTTCAAGATTTTAAGATTGTAAGGAATAGAATAAGTTTATCTAGCGAAAAATACAACAGTGGGTTCTGTAGCAAGACAGTTGAGGATCCTGCTCCTGTGTGCTGCGTTTCTAGCAATGTTGTTTCACCCAGTTCCTGTGACACACAGCAAGGATATCACCTATGATCCACTGAGTAGGCAGCTATCCACCAATTATAACACACAGAAATCTCTCTGTGTTTGGACAGAAACATGTGGAAGTTCTGCGCTGCCTGGTTTGGCATTTCTGGGACTTTATGTGCATGCTCTACCCAGCTCCGGTGCGCTGAGCACAGGATAACGACCCTATTTGCATGTGTCGGATGATGAGCAATGGGGTGAGGGAGAGAAACCCCAGCAGCAAAGCGGTAGAATTTGGATGATGTGTGACTCCAGTGTGTTTGCTTGGTTCCCTGGGAAAACTCTTAACAGTAGGGTGAAGACAGGAGGGGACCACCCCAAGTGAACACCATCGACCTCCACTACGAGCCCACTCAATGGGCAACTGAAAGAGACTATGTGGCCTTTATCAAATGGTATTTAATGAAGAAAAATTTGGCTCCCCAGAAAATTGTTCTAATCCATTAAAACTTGAAAGAATTCAGGAACTGTTGGGAAAAGAAAGATTTCCTGGTCTGGAAAAGAAGTGAGATGTGTGTGTGTGTGTGTGTGTGTGTGTGTGTGTGTGTTTGTATAAGAGGATGTGTAGCATGTAGCACATCTCCAAATCAGCTGGGAAGCCAGCTGGACCCTTTGCAAGAGAAACTTCTGATTCTTTAGTTTTTGAGTTTTGCAAATACAGTTGAATTCCATTTTGAATGTAATAAATAATGTGATATCAACCTCATTTTTAGATCATTAAACATGACTTTGGCATGGACTGGATATCCCAGAGAGTTCAACAGAAGAAGCAAGAGACCTCATCTTAAATGATGAATGGTTTCTCTAGATGAAAAAAATAGAAACAGTCTATAGTTTCTGGACCATGTCTCTACAGGGGGCTTATGTATGGGTTCTAGGTATGGGTTTGGTCCTTGAATGTGCTTCTCCTAGGTGTCTTGTGCAGAGCCAATGCATGAGGAAACACTATAATCTCTTTAAGTCTTTCTTCCAGCCTTTTGAGCCTGAAGAGACAAGCCTATTTTGCACATATGGGTGTTTAGAAAATGCTATTTGATGAAAATGATGATAATTTCCTGAAAGTGAGGGTTTCTCATCAGAAGAAATGTGTGACGGCTGGAGGCTTTTGATTAGATTCTCTTGATCTTTTTTTAAAAATAGGATGGATTTGCTCATCTGCTGGAGATGGTGAAGGGGTCTGTCCTCTTGGCTGGAGGCAGAGGAAGGATAGAGGCCATCAAATTGCGTTCTTGTTTTCACAAATCTATCAAGAAGGATCATTTATTGTGAAGAAAGGGGGCTCAGAGGGTTAGTGCATGGAGTTGGTAAGCAGCTGCATTCTCTCCCTGACGACTACAGAGGAGGGAATGGGCTGAAGTTGGAACACTGACATTCAAGGGAGAATTTCCTGACACCGAGCATATTTCAAAACCCCACACAGAAAGAGCCAGAAAATTAAGTCAGTTCTCTTTTCTAAGCAACTCTCCACTCGAGGCTGAAGAGAAGCCTTTCAAAAGATGGAGGCACACTTGTTTTCTTTCCCCTGACCCTTTTTTTTTTTTAAATTTTCTTTTTTATATTTTATTTAAACACCTTGATTACATACGTGATTCAGTCATGTAAAGAACACCACCCATAACCAGTGCAACATTCCCATCACCAATGTCCCAAATCTCCCTCCTTCCCACCCTGTCCCTGCCTGTATTCTAGACAGGCTTTCTATTTCCCTCATACATTCTCATTATTAGGATAGTTCGAAATGTGGTTATTTCTCTAACTAAACTCATCCCTGTTTATGGTGAGATTCAATATTAGCTGAATTTTTTCTTTAAGAAAAGTTATAGCTCAAGAAATTCTTTAAAGAGAATCCTCCTAGAAGCCAGTTATGCTGGATCCACAAATCGCGGGTTGATGCTCATTATTTTTCATTAGTTCAGTTACCCCAAGAGTTTATGGGGTACAGTGAGGTCCATTAGAAATGATTTTAATGTGCCCTTCTATTTCTATGACTGTGTAGCAGAGACCAGCCATGTGTTATGAATTGTACTAGATTAAGATCAGATGTATAAATGCAGGCATTAAAATACATGAAAATCACTCCTCTCTCAATAATCCACTTAGGTGAAATTATGCCAATTAATATTTCATAAATTTTTGCTTGAGGTTTTTAGGAATATTAAAAAGTAAAAGTCAATTAGTCCCCAAAAAAGATGAATATATTGAAAGAGTGTGCTTTCACAGCTCTTGGGGAAAAAATAAAGCAAGGAAATAATTGGGTGAAGAATAATTGGCTATTTTGAGTTATGAAAAACATTTCAATAAATAACCCAATAGATTACCATATTTATAAACTCCTAAGGAATTGATTCTGATATTATTTTTTATGTTTAACAAATCATTAATATCTATTACAAAATACCAGTATCAAAAATCTATGATTTAACACTTGACCCTGATGAACAAACCAATGAGTAAATATGTAAAATTAGAGATTTATATTTTAAATATATAAATATAAATGTATTATGATATTATTAATATTGTTAAATTACAATGATATTATTTTATATTAACTTCAAAGCATCACATATTCCTAATATTAGGTTATTTCTAACACAAAGATAAAAATATTTCAGGGTACTAAGAATCTCTCTTTTTCTCTCAAATCAATACACATGTGTGGCACACACACACACACACACACACACACACACACACACACACACACAACTTCAGTGAATCCAACCTTCCAGCATTGAATGTATAAACATTGTTCTAGAAGAAAATACACTATGTTCCCCAATGTCCTATTTCCAAAAAGTCCTCCAGAGAAGTTCCTGCACTTCTCATTGGTCAGAACTGGCTGTGTGCTGCTTCAAATCTCTTGTATTATGCTGACTGAATAGAATAGTCAGAATTCCACTCAAGCTGCAGATAATGTGACCTCCTCTATGCACATGACTACTTGGAGACAGACACCAGTGAGAAGAAGGGAATCTGGTGAGAAGACAGTGGATCCAAAATACGAATCAAGCACTATGCACCCTTCTCTATTTTATTTGTGAATTCATTGAATGGTAAAAATGTCATCCTTAATGCAGATCCAGACAGAAAATTCAGAAACAGTGGACTAAGTAAAAAGGAAAAGCCAAAGAATATCATATCAGTACTAATCATTCACATCAAGAAACAGAGACTAAATCTCTCCTAATTCCATTTGCTTACTGTACCAGCCAGATGGAAAGTTGCTTTTAAATTACGCCAGACATTTCCAACCAATGTTCCAAGTTGTACTTAACCATTTTTTTCTATGCTTTGCATACAGAAGTAAAAATACTTGATTTAATCTTACTAAAACCCAAATCTTAATATTTACATTTATCCAATGAACTGGAAAATAACTTTTTAATAAAGAAAACATTGCTGTCCTTGGATATTTTGTCTAAATAATATGCTTATAAACTTTAATATTCCAGCTATATAATTATAGCTTCCTACTATAATAGTGTAATTTGATCCTGATTAAGGAACATTTTGTCCTTAGTGCAATATGTTATTTCATAATTTTTCTACAAGCCAAAGAAATCAGATTGTTGAAAATCCACATAAATTTGAGACGTTTGTATTTTATATGGGATTGACTTTGGTATTTGCTCTAAATTTTTCAGCTATGAACACTTTTCCCATTCCAAAATCTGCCTCGGTGAATCAGAGAGCAACTGGTAAAATGACTGTAGCCAGGTAAATGCATTTGTGGTCAGAAATAAACTCTAAAGCATGGGTAGTCACTATTTCTCTCACTATTCCTATCAACCTAGAGAATAGATTGGTGTCATATTCACTTAAAATATATTATTTCGTTGGAAAATTAAGTGCATTGGCTTGAATTACCAGTGTAGTTACCTAATATAAAATGTCTTAATTATGGAAGAGTCAAGGCTTTATTTTATTATATTATTTTATATTTAATATATAAATATATATTATATTATTTTATATTTTATATATTATTTTATTATAATAAATATATATTAAATAAATATATATTTAATTATATAAATATAATAATATTTTATTATGTAAGATAGTGTGTGGGTAGGGGGATTGCCTTGATACCACAGATTTGAGATCCATGTATGATGGATCTCATGTATAATGTATAATGTATAATTCCCTGAGCTTTGTCAGGAAGGATGCCTGAGCACAGAGCTAGGAGCAAAACCTAAGTACCACTGGTGTGATCTCAAAATTCCAAAAATAAAAAAAAAAATGATAGGGGCTAAAGAGATAGTAGAGTGGATGAGGCACTTGTCTTGCATGGGGTTCATCTATGGTCGATCCCTGGCATCCCACACAGCCACCTAAATCTGGCAGGAGTGATTCCTGAGAACAGAGCCAGGAGTAACCCCTGCGAATCTCAGGGTGTGGTCCAAAATACACATAAACAAAACAAACAAAAAGTTATTGACAATCAGTTTTCTTTTATGAGCCACTGGTTTTCTAAATGATATAGTGTTAAATACATAGCTATAAAAAGTATATAAGATATTGTACAATCACCTAGTTTTTTTTAAAAAAAGAAACCATGAAAATTATGAAGATAAAATAAAACTGCATTTCTCACAAAAATTTCTAACGATCAATGACACTGTTAATATTATTTAGTAGAAAATGAAAAATTCTCATTTAAAAAATGTGTGTTGTCTTAACACTGTCTTTGCTTTAATAATATTATTATTTTGTGATTTTTAGATAAGTCTAGGAGGTACACAATTTCACATCTCCTCTAAAAAGATTAACTGTCCTTCATCCAGCACAAAGGGCCAGATCACTCCATTCTAGTACACTGCCCCCAGCCTGCCCTGCCATTCTGCCCTCTGAGCCTTTGTAAGCTGAGTTCTAAAGTCAAAATCCAAGGATTTATTGTAGCTTAACTGTGTCTGTTCTCTTATATTTATTTATATATTTCATACAATATAATCTCTGATATCATTGTTTCTCCTCATAGTATGAAATCTCTCTTTCATCCACACTGTTTCATGTAACGATATTTCATCATTTATTAAAGGTGAACGATCTCACATCTTTATTAAAAATCCCTTTGTAGTTGGGCGCTAGTTTATATTATTATCCTAACTATTGCAAATGAACACAGGTAGACATATCTCTCTGCAAATTAGTGGTTCTTTAAATTATTTTTTTATTTTAATGAGCACTTAAAAGTTCATTAGCAGGATTCTATGGAAGCTCTATTTTTAATGTTTTGAGAAATGTCCTTCTTTTTATTCATAGTTAGCTTCCAACCAATAATTTAATTTATTACTTCACATCACTCCTAGTATTGACTGCTTCTGAGTTGCTTGAGATTTTGTGAGTTTTTTTTTGAAGACATCCTTCTTGATAGCAAGTACTATCTCATTGTCTTTGGGTTTTTTAGCTTTTTGAATTTTGTACTCACCCCTAGTAGTGCCTAAAACTTTTTCTGTTCTGGGCTCAGAGATTGCTACTAAAGATGCTCAGGGAACTAGATCGACTGCAAACAAATCAAAGGATTAAAGCCTGTCTTAGCTTATGAATACCTCATTGTCATTTTGATTTGCATTTCCCTGAGAACCAATAACATTTCATGTAATTTTGGATCATTTAAATCTTTTAATTTGGTGAACTATCTGTTGAGCTCTTTTCTTATTATAGGGAGTTAAGTTTGTCCTTTTTAACTTTTTCTTTGATTATTCCTGTCAATGTACAGATATCTTTTGATGTGATTTCAAATTGATTATTTTTATTTGTTTTTCTACTGGTTTGTTGTTACATATATGTTGTTACATATAAATGTATATGTATGTAAACGAACATATATGTTGTTACATGTAAAGTGCTACAGATATTTTATTATATTTTCTGTCTTCTTTATTTATTAACTATTTTTGTCATGAAATAGATTATAATGTTTAGTGATCATTTTTACACATCTATGCTTTGCAAATTTGGCAGAAAGTATTTTTAATATAATTTTTATTTTGATCATAGTGGCTTACATATTGTTGACAATATTATATTAGGTACATATTTACATAAAATCAGGGGGGATTCCCATCACCAAATTGACCTCCCTATACCTCCGTTTTTGTCTTACCTCCCATATCCTCTTCCCTCACCCCCAGGGTTGCTAGAATATGTGGTCTCCTCTGTATCTAGCCTACTACTTATTAGTCTTGCACTTGTTTGGTCCTGGTGCCTCCCTTGTTTCCTCCTCTAACTGGGTTTTATATTATAACCATTGAGGTTTTTTATGTAGATCACCATGTTAGTCATCAGCAAATGGTGGATTTTTCTTCTACATTTACAATTTTACTTATTCTATTTATTTTTATTGCCAAATTGCTCTATATAGGTGGTCTAATATTATGCTATAAAATAGTTATGCAGGTGGACATTCTTGCCCTTTGCAGTAGAAAAGTTTTCAGTTTCTCAAAATTGAGTATGTAAATTCTGTTTTGTTTTGTTTTATTTATTTATTTATATTTGTATAATGTCCTGACTATGTTGACATGCTAATTCTGACCCCACTTTGTGGAGAGTTCTGACTTGTAATGGCAAGTAGAAGTTGAATCTTGTCGAATGGTGTTTTCTTAGTACCTGTTAATATAATCACCTGATTTTTAATTTTCCCTTTGTTGATGTGACCTATGGAGATATGTTGTATTTGCTGCATTCCTAAAAATAATTTTAAAAAATCCATTAGATCATAATATATGGTTCTATTAAATCATGAATATTTTCTTGGTGATGCTACAAGCTACTAATCAGAAATATTAATTTGCAGTTATACTGTGTGTTTGTGTGTGAAGTTATTGCCTGTATTTGTATTATAGTAATGTTGCCATTATAATAATGATTGTCTGTTATTACAAGAATGACACTAATGTTACCATCGTAAAAAAACTTATTAAGAAGAATCAGTACTAGACTTGCTTGATAAATTCTCTGATCCTGAGATTTGCTCTATGGAGAGACTGGTTCATTTCCACTTCCTTGTCTATAACTGAACTTTGAAGTTATTCATTACTCCTGATTCTTTTGAGAATGCCCATGATTCAGAGTTCTTTTTCTAAATTTGCCATCTAACTTGTTTAAAACTATGCGTAGTTTCTCTTATAATTAAATTTTTAAAAGTCTCTTTACATTATTGATTCTGTAAATTGAAAGTTTCTTTCGTTTTTTTCTTGAAGTAAACTAAATTTTAAGAATCTTGTTTAAATACTTTTGATAGGCAAATTCTTAATTTCATTGAAAGTTTGGGTTAGCTTTTTAGTTTTTATCAATTTTTTATTCTTTTTATTAACTCCATTGTTTTAATGAGTCTAGATTTTATTTGTTCTCTTTTTTTTCTGTTGCTTTAATTGTGACATTAGATTGATTTTCTCACTCACGTTTTGCTATAAACGTCTTTCTGGATACTATTTTGTGTTCTCATATATTTCTGTAGATGTTGCTGAGTGTTATTTTATTTCTAATACTTTAAAATATTTCTGCTTTAATTTCCCAGTCAGGCCAGTAGTTTTTCTATAGCACATTTCTTATTCTTAATGTATTTGAAGATTTCCCTGTTTTATATATTGGTAATTTTCAGTCATACCAATATGATGCAAAAAATACTTGATATAATTTTGTATATTCATTAAAACTAGTTTGCGCCCAAACACCATTTATATTACGTGTACCTGAAAATAGTACAAGTTTGAATTTTAGGAGAAAAAACTTTATTAAATACACATTAAGTGAATATGTCCTAATTCCTTGTTGTAGGCTGGCTATTATTTCCTTCTTAATATTGAATAAAGTTGATCTGTCTACTGGCAAATCTAGGATATTGGTACCACTCACTACTATTGTACTACAGTGAATATCTCATTTCAGAATCATTAATATTTATATTGTATATTTTGAAGCAATCTATCTGATACATATTGGTTAATGAATGTTGTCTTTTTCATAGATTAATGCATCAATCAAAGTCTGTCATAAAATCATTAACATCTATCTCAGTCTTCTGTTAGCCTTTATATCTGCCCCATACTGTGTCATATTTATTATTTCCTAAAAATATGAGCAAGATTTAGGTTTTAATTTTAGGAAGCACATATTTTAAATTATTTCCCTTATATATTTGGTAACATAAAAAAATGTTCTAGATTACCATGTGTAAAGCCACTGAACCCATACTATGACCAAAATGCCATTACCTTTAATACTAAAACTACTGCATATTACTATTAATACTACAAATAATATTACGACTCTTCATATTATTACTACTACAATTACTTTTGTCCTTATGTCACTATTTGTCTGTCATTTTATTCTTTCCTTCCCTATTTTCACTCTTTGGTAATCTTAGTTTTGTAATCAAACGTTATGTGGTTGTACTTATCTGATACTGTCTTTTATTTTGTTTCTCTCTACTCCAAAGATGAATGATAGAATCTATTTGTTCTCCCTCTGACTTACTTCACTTAACTTGAGGTCCCCCATAATATGATTTTCATCTAATTTACAACATTCTACAAGATTTTATTTTTCTTTAAATAAATGTGTCAGTATATTTATGGATATTGCATTCAATGTACATAATGTTTTGTGCATGATGGTCATTTTCACATTGCTTATTCTTTCAGTCCATGAATATTTAATGTTTTTCCATTTCCTGATGTATGCATCATTTCAAAGTATAAATCAGTCAATAGTCTCTTTCTTTGTGATGCTTTAACATAGAAACTTTAAGATTTAGACACTAATTTAAATAAAGTTTTCTATATCTATTTCTTTTCTAGCTTTATGTTTGCATATATAAACACAATCAGTAATTGGTATTGATATTGTACCCTTCCACTTTGATGAATAAGTAATTACTTCTAATAGTTTTTAGAAAACAGTTTGGAATCATTTATGTGTATTACCGTATTTTCCGGTATATAAGACTACTGGGCGTATAAGATGATCCCCTAATTTTGCAGTTAAAACATAGGTTTAGGTCTATATTCCTGTTTCAGACAGAACGTTCCTGTGCTGCAACTGTATGTACCACAGTGAGCCAGCCAATCACAACAAGCAAAGGTCCAAAGGTTATACTGTAATAGATTCCTCTCTGACTCTGGCCAATCTGAGCAGGCTTTTGACAGTGTAGATTCGGGTGCAGAACATTGTCTAATTTGCATGCATCAAAAGCCTGCTTGGATTGGCTGAGTTAGAGAGGCATCCGAGCAGCCTGGCAGTGATTGGTTCCTTATCATAGGCACCTTTTCTGGCAATTCCCTGGTGGCGCCAGTTAATCTCCCCACTACATGAACCAAACAACACCCCATCCTCAGACCCTAGTACTGAACCACCAACACGATTAGCTGGGTTTTGCTAGAAGTGGCCCCCAGATCTCCTGAGTACTGTTTGGGAGCCCCCAAGAAAGAGATTTGGAAACTCTGCAGCCTGAGTTTTTTTTGTTTGTTTCATTATTGAAACATTTTTCAGGATAAACTCGGCATATAAGACGACCCCTGATTTCTGTTGACATTATTTTTGTTTCAAAAGTCATCTTATATGCTGGAAAATATGGTACTATGTTATTTGCAATGATAATACTTTGACTTTTCCAACTTGAGAGCATTACCTTTGTCTTGCTTGTTTGCCATGACAAGCACTTTACAAATGTATTTTATAATAGCTGAAAAAGTGCACAGACTTGTACAAGACTGCATTTTTTGAGGGACATCTTTATCTTTGATCAAATACTAATAAATTTTAAGATTGTCAGATTGCAAAACACAAATGTATTTGTGTCTGCAATGTCTTTTGCATTTGCAATAACCAGTTCTTGGGAAAAGACAAAAGATATTGTTAGATACTGAATAAAATATAGTGTTGGCTATTTCTAGTGTCAACCAGCGCCAGCTTGATGATTCATTCATTATTAGATGTGACAGAGGAGAGTAGTAAGGAGTAGATCAAGCAAGAAGACATATCTAGTTTTAAATTTCAATTTTTATGTTCCAGGTGACCTTGAACATGTTACTTGTCATGTCAGGTCTATTTTGTTCTAAGCATCACTTTTTATTTTAGTTTGTTTCTAAGCATCAATTAAAAATGATCAACTAAAATATTTTTAGTATTTTGAGATAGTTAAATACATTAATATTGCAGAATATTTAGAGCAGTGTTTCTTTTATTCTTGTAGAGAAAGTTGGCAGACAGTATCTTGAAATGGTGAATTAACTTGTAAAAGAGAATTATTTTCCTGTTAGAAACAGAAATCCTCTCTTATTTGAGAAAAGGGACTTCGAGGGAGATTCACTTAGGGTGGAGTTATCGATTGTGTAATGTTTTCTTAATGAATAAAGTGGAGGAATGGTGTTTGACAAAGAGAGAAATAGGAAAGGGAGAAGTTTGCTCAGATACAAGCAGCTAGTGCAGGGCAGATAGATAGTATAGTCAGTACTATCATAGCTGACCTGGGTCTGATCCCTGGCACATCATATGGTCACCTTAGTATTTTTAGGCATACTCCCCACTTATGGGAGTAAGCTTGAGTAACAGTGAGTGTGGCTCCAAAACAAAATAATAAAGCCAAACAAGCAAAAATAGTTATCTAGGGGCTGGAGAGATAGAATGGAGGTAGTGAATTTGCCTTACATGCAGAAGGTCATTGGTTTGAATGCCAGCATCCCATATGGTCCCTTGAGCCTGCCAGGAGTGATTTCTGAGCATAGAGCCAGGAGTAACCCCTGATCACTGCTAGGTGTGACCCAAAAACCAAAAAAAAAATAGTTATCTAGCAATATTTTTTATGAATAGCAAAGCAGAGACAATATAACACAGAAAATTGGGAAGAATTGGAATATATACCCTAGAAGTCCTGGCCATGTCAATGAGCTCTTTACCAAAAAGTTCAACTGAGTCACTGCAGCTCTATATGAACAGG
Source organism: Suncus etruscus (assembly GCF_024139225.1). NCBI lineage: Eukaryota > Metazoa > Chordata > Mammalia > Eulipotyphla > Soricidae > Suncus > Suncus etruscus. Next base: position 120,541,850 of record NC_064855.1, read on the forward strand.
GGCAATTTTCACAGCTTTTTCGCCATTTCCTATATTTTAGGTTTTATTAGATTACTTATTTGTTTATCTCTTCTTGTGTTTGCAATTGTGTGTTTTCCCAATGTTCTAGACCAGGCAATAGTGATTTCCTTAGAAATACCAAACAGCATTTTAAAACTCATAGTAAGGCTGAAAGATAGTACAGTGAGTAAAATGCTTTTCTTATACATGGCCAACACAAGTTTGATACCCAGTAACACATATAATCCCAGGTGTCCCAACATGCATGATCCTTGATTACAGTTGAATGTCATACAACCCTCCTGTCTCCTTAAAAATGTGAATATAAATTTCCCTTTAACAAAATACTTTGCTTCATAAATTTTTAAGGTAGTTTAATATTTTTATTTAAGCAACATGATTACAATTATGTTTGTAGTTGGATTTCACAAATAAAAAGAACACCCCCCTTCACCAGTGCAAAGTTCCCACCATAAATGCCCTCATCTTCCTCCTTCCACAAATCTATATATGTTATAAGGGCTAGAAGGAATGGAAGGAATAACGTTAGTAGATTTTCAATTAGATTTTAAAGTGGTATGCAGATAATGTCTTAAGATAATTTACAATTTTTTCTCTTGGACTTATTTATATGAAAGACCTTGATGGAAAACAAAGGTCTCACATAATGGGAAGTTCCCAGGCACAGTAGAAATAATAAATTATACCATATAAGTGGAAAAGGCACAGCAATTCTTAGGGCAGCATGATGCCTATCATTAGCATTTGTTCTGGATGTTTCCATGTCAGATTCCTATCAAACTCTTCTAGCTGGTGAGTGGACCCCATTCTAAGTAAAATCTGCTAGCATCCACTTCAGATTGGTGATTAGAAAGCTATTCAAGATTTAAAAATGAGAACAAGAGAGATAATTTTAAAACAAATAGAGTTTAAAAAAAATAAGAGTTGGAAGCACCAAGATGCAAACACCATCGGAAATAGTCAAATGCAGGAAATGATGAGTTCCTCCCAAAACAGAAGGACTGAAGGCTGCTTTCCTCAGGGGGCTAAAGTGAGAATTCACCAGAGAAGGGTTGTGCATAAAGATGCTCAATTTGCTGTTGCTTTCAAATATAGATGCATTTTTAAATGTGGATTTGATATATCACACGTTTACAATTACATTGGAATCATCGTTCTATGTTTGCATTATGGCTACATCAATCCCTTCAATGCTGTGTTTGAGACAAAGTTTAAAAGCCCAGTAGGAGTCCATATCTATAAATAATACAGCAGGTAGTGTGCTTGCATTATGTGTAGCCTGACCTGGGTCCATTCCCGGGAACTTCATCTAAGTTCTATAAGGAATACTCATCCAACATAGGGCCAAAGATAAAATATAACCTATAGTGTGCAGTCTTGCATTCAGCCTACTTGGGTTAAAGGCATCCTGTGATCCCCAGACCTACCAAGAATGATTCCTGAGCAGTTAGGAATAAGCCCTAAGCACTGTTGGGTGTGGCCTCAAGTCAAAATCAACCAACCAACTAAATAAAGAAACAAAGAAAACACAACAAATACAAAATCCCACAAATTTGGACAATATTATTTATGATAAAATAAATACCTGTACCTTCATATCTGTCATTTCAAATAAGACCTTAACGACTGAAGGTGCTGAGATCTAGTTAGGACATCTGTCAAATTTCTACCGAGACAGTAGATCAGGGAAGCTGTCCTTCATTTCACAAAATGTTGGTTGTACTGACAAGCACAAGGAAGGTCTGAGAGATGGTACAGCCTTAGGGTGCATGATTACTGTGCACAGATACTGTTCAACACATACATCAATGACCTTCAGAATATCATACAGTGGAGCCCTTGCCTTCAGGACCACAAGAAGTACAAAGTCTGACTCAGGAGTCTTCCATCATTACTCCACTTGTAGGCTCACCATTACAGGGACCAAGCACCATTACATCCCCGTATCTTCTCATTCATCCAATGGCATAGTTGGCTGTGAACTTTAAAATCACTCCCTGCCCCATAAATCAAAATCAGAGAAAAAAACCTGCAATCCAGTGAGGAACTGAATTCAATGAAAAATTAAAATTCCAGGCACCCTGGAATTAATTAAAGTATTTTAAGAAGATTCACATTTTCAAAAGCTGCTTGCTTTTCTTTTTAAAGAGCCCAATAGCTTTTTTCTACCTAAAATGACTTATTGTTTAAAATATTTACACAGTAAATATTGTAAGCTATGTAATGAAATAATAGATGATACCTATGAGTAGATATAAGCTAGATTAACGTATGATCAAGAGAAGAAATAGAAATTGACTAATAAATCATATAGTTATTACAAATACTAGAAAAAATGAATATGATAGCTTAGTGCAATTGATTTTTATAAAATTGATGTGGGAGAGTGAAGTTTGGTTAGAGATAAAACAGTGAAATAAATAGTTGTACAAAAGTGAAATAAAAGCATTGAAATGAAGTATTGTATGATTAATTTATTAAATATGTAGCCATACAAGAGGAAAGAAATATGAAACGAGGCAGAGCAATGGAAATTGACTACATTGAAATATAATAAAAATGAATAAAAAAACAAGAAAGAGAACATTAAGTATGTCTCTCAGTAATTAATAAATCTTGATGAAAACATGATAGCAATAAAGGAGATTTAAAATGAAGCAAGATTGCTTAATTGACACAGATACAACAGAAGAAGAAATAATTTGTTCTATGCCTATGGACTATGTCCAGGTATATCACAATTTCAGCCATGAAATTAGCTAGAAAAGAGAAGTCCTATGAAATATGTTTCCTGATTGCAATAGTAATAGTAATAGTTTTCAAAGCAAATAAACAGAAAAAATGCTCCTAAACAGTACACAAGTACTTGGGAATTAAGCAACATAACTTTAAAAATATATCTACAAAAATAAAAATTAAGCAAGAAATTATAGAAGACTAAAAGTCAATAAAATATCCATAAAATATTATCAAAGTGATTAAATGTAGGGGCTTCATTAAAATCAATAAAAAGATATATAATTGTATTTGTAAAAATCCTATAGATGGACCTACATTTAAGATAAGGTTAGATTATATATATTTTTTCATTTTAAAATCATGCCAAAGAAATATGCTATATGTAAACATGTACTTCAATTTTTGAATGTTGAACTTTTTAGGCTACTAGGCCATGATTTGATACTCTGGGAGATGCTGGCTGTGGTCAGTGAGCCAACCACATACTCATGTGAATAATAAGACACTGGGTTTTGGTTTCAGTACAGTGGCCATTAATTTATATAAGATGTTACGTGCATAAACATAAAATCATCCATTATATAATTTTGCTCCCTGGCAGGTTCCTGGGAATGTTTATGGTAGGGTGAGCTATCATGTTTCGTGTGTTTACTGTATTGAAGTCATATTAGACTTAGAGTTGAAGGTTTTATCATAATGCAGTGATTATAAATGAAAGAGGTTCAGTAGAGAATAATAGGACAAACTAGGCTAGTATTAAAAGTCCAAATCCAACAGCCATGCTTTTGTCACAGGGAAGATGATAAAATATAAATTAACCCGCAAAATAAGTGTATTAATGTTGATCATGAGTCACATAATAATCAATACTACAGCAATGTTAGTTTAGTCATTCAGGGCCCACCCAAGGGCTCTACCAAGCATAGTAGTGTAAGTCTCATAAGTGGAATTGAATCCCTCATAAAGAACAAGGGAGAGAAGAAACAGGAAGATCAAACTGACATCAAAAATTATCAGCCTGTAAATCTGAGGGCTTTCTTTGAATTGTTCTCAAGACAAAGCTGATAATAAACAGCAAATTCTGTGTAACAGGAGAGAGTTAAAAATGGCAATCCTGGACCAACTCACTAAGGATGGCTTGTGTGTTGCCTTTTTATCTTTCACTTACTGTACCATCTGTGGGGTCAATATATTTTCCATCAGTGTTGTTTACATCAAGGGGTGAAATAGAGACAGAGCTGGGATCAGGAAATCTGTGGGGATTTTGTGGGGAACTCAGACTATGTAAAATGGAATTTTCAAGGTAACTCATCCCCCAATACTGACATTCAGTCTTTGAAGGCCACAAAACCCTCTTAGGTGACTTCTGTAGAGTCATTCAATCAATATTTCGGATCCCAAAGGAAATGATAGAAATGAAATGGGGCTGCATTTGAACCACATTACTGAAGGGAGCCTCAAATCTAACTCTCTTCATCATGCTTGAATTATTCTATCACAAATAAACATAAGCATATTCAAGCATTACCAAAATATTACACATAAAGCTATATTCTGACATTAAAATTTTGTGTATATATTTAACCACATTTTAAAAAATAAATTAAATATATATTTATTGTTTAAAATATAAAAGTAGAGCAGTGTTCAGAATTTGAAAGGAAAGATATGTATTAAACTGACAAAAAAGGGAAATGTAGAGTTAAAAGCATCATATTGTAATTTGAACACTTCAGATGTGAAACTAAATAAAACCATTCCGATTAGATGTCATAGTTGTAAATAATGTGATGTTAGTACCTCCATTTTATTTTTTGCTTCTTATTTACAATTTGGAATACCCTTATAATAAAAAGCAATTTTTACAAGGTAGCTCCAGACAGTCATTTGAGCAACTGAAAGGTTTGCTATCGTTGCATTATCTAAGCCAGAATGGAGTTGAATCACAAAATGCAGTGACATCAAAGGACAGGACAAAAAAGGTGTCCTTGGCGAGTTCAACATGATGAATTTGACTGAACATTGGGAAATTGATCTCTATTGCAGGTGCCTTTCATTAAATTTTTCCCAAGGTTAGGTCACTGATGAGCTGTTGTATGTAATTTTGTTAGGGAATAAGATACTGCCAAGTATTCCTTCACATACATACTCACACAAATCCTATTGGAAAATATTGCTTGTATGTATAAATAGAACAAGGTCATATTATAATTATGGTACAAGTATGATAGAATGAAATGAAGCTAATTATTCCTTTAAAGACTTGTGAATAATGTTAACACTTGAGGGCACACTTGTCAACAGTAAAAATCTTCCTATTCTAATTTATTTTCTTAGAAAAAGTAAGGTATGCTAGTGTCTTAAAAATATATATTGAGAATTTTTTTTAAAAATTCTCTCTGTGTTAAAGACAAACCTATAATTAAGAAGCAAGGATGGCACTGACAACAATAGTTTGCAAAGTCTCAAATGCATTTACATATACACATAACAATTGTACAAATATATGATTGTATAGATATGCATGAGCAGGTGAACAGATATGCAAATACATTTATGCATACCAGTGTACAAGCATAATACACATATATACATTACACACATACGTGTATATATACAAGACATGCATACATTTCTAGAATATGCATTTGAATGTACATGCATACACTCAACTGTACCAAATTATATATATTTATATATATAAACAGACAAATATACTGATATGCATGAATATATGTACATATATAATAACTGTTTATATTATAAATATAAGTAGACAATAGATGTATATAATGAATACAAATATAAGAAATATTTGATTATAGAATATGTTTCTTTTTTAAATATATTTTTATTTAAACACCTTGATTACATACATGATTGTGTTGTTTGGGTTTCAGTCATGTAAAGAACACCACCCATCACCAGTGCAACATTCCCATCACTAATGTCTCAAGTCTCCGTGCTCCCAACCCAACCCCCGCCTGTACTCTAGACAGGCTTTCTACTTCCTTCATACATTCTCATTATTAGGATAGTTTGAAATGTAGTTATTTCTCTAACAACACTCATCCCTGTTTGTGGTGAGCTTCATGAAGTGAGCTGTAACTTCCAACCCTTCTCTCTTTCCTGTCTGAAAATTATTATTGCAAGGATATCTTTCATTTTTCTTAAAACCCATAGATGAGTGAGACCATTCTGCGTTTTTCTCTCTCTCTCTGTCTGACTTATTTCACTCAGCATAATAGATTTCGTGCACATTCATGTATAGAAAAATTTCATGACTTCATCTCTCCTGACAGCTGCATAATATTCCTTTGTGTATATGTACCACTTTCATTAGCCATTCGTCTGTTGAAGGGCATCTCGGTTGTTTCCAGAGTCTTGCTATGGTAAATAGTGCTGCAATGAATGGAGATGTAAGGAAGGGGTTTTTCTACTGTATTTTTGTGTTCCTACTGTATATTCCTAGGAGTGGTATAGCTGGATCATAAGGGAGCTCGATTTCCAGTTTTTGGAAGAATCTCCATATCTTTTTCCATAAAGGTTGAACTAAATGGCATTTCCACCAGCAGTGGATAGGAGTTCCTTTCTCGCCACATCCCCGCCAACACTGCTTGTTTTCATTCTTTGTGATGTGTGCCAACCTCTGTGGTGTGAGGTGGTACCTTATAGTTGTTTTGATTTGCATCACCCTGATGATTAGTGATGTGGAGCATTTCTTCATGTGTCTTTTGGCCATTTGTATTTCTTCTTTGTCAAAGTGTCTGTCAATTTCGTCTCCCCATTTTTTGATGGGATTAGATGTTTTTTTCTTGTAAATTTCTGTCATGCCTTGTATATTTTGGAGATTAGCCCCTTGTCTGATGAGTATTGGGTGAATAGTTTTGCCCACTCAGTGGGTGGCTCTTGTAGCCTGGGCACTATTTCTTTTGAGGTGCAGAAGCTTCTCAGCTTAATATATTTCCATCTGTTAATCTCTGTTTTCACTTGCTTGGAGAGTGCAGTTTCCTCCTTGAAGATGCCTTTAGTCTCAATGTCCTGGAGTGTTTTGCCTATGTGTTGTTTTATATATTATCTTATGGTTTAGGTCTGATATCGAGGTCTTTAATCCATTTGGATTTTAACTTAGTACATGAGGTTAACTGGGGGTCTAATTTCAAATTTTTGCAAGTGGCTAGCCAGTTATGCCAACACCACTTGTTGAACAGGCTTTCTTTGCTCCATTTAGGATTTCTTGCTCCTTTATCAAAAATTAGGTGATTGTATATCTGGGGAACATTCTCAGAGTATCCAAGCTTATTCCACTGATCTGAGGTCCTGTCTTTATTCCAATACCATGCTGTTTTGATAACTATTGCTTTGTAGTAAAGTTTAAAGTTGGGAAAAGTTATTCCTCCCATATACTTTTTCCCAATGATTGCTTTAGCTATTCTAGGAAGTTTATTGTTCCAAATGAATTTCAAAACTGCCTGATCCACTTCTTTGAAGAAAGTCATGGGTATCTTTAGAGGGATCGCATTAAATCTGTACAATACTTTGGGGAGTATTCCCATTTTAATGATGTTAATCCTGCCAATCCATGAGCAGGGTATGTGTTTCCATTTCTGCATGTCCTCTCTTATTTCTTGGAGCAAAGTTTTATAGTTTTCTTGTATAGGTCCTTCACATTTTTAGTCAAGTTGATTCCAAGATATTTGAGTTTGTGTGGCACTATTGTGAACCGGGTTGTTTACTTAATGTCCATTTCTTCCTTGTTACTATTGGCCATTGATTTTTGTGTGTTAATTTTGTAGCCTGCCACCTCAATATATGAGTCTATTGTTTCTAGAAGCTTTTTGGTAGAGTATTTAAGGTATTCTAGGTAGAGTATCATGTCATCTGCAAACAGTGAGAGCTTGACTTCTTCCTTTCCTATCTGGATTCCCTTGATATCTTTTTCTTGCCTAATCGCTATAGTGAGTACTTCCAGTGCTAAGTTGAATAGAAGTGGTGAGAGAGGACAGCCTTGTTTTGTGCCAGAATTTAGAGGGAAAGCTATTAGTTTCTCTCCATTGAGGATAATATTTGCCACTGGCTTATCATAGATGGCCTTAACTATATTCAGAAAGGTTCCTTTCATTCCCATCTTGCTGAGAGTTTTGATCAAGAATGGATGTTAGACCTTATCAAATGCTTTCTCTGCATCTATTGATATGATCTTGTGAATTTTATTTTTCTTGTTGTTTATGTTGTGTATTATGTAGATAGATTTACGGATATTAAACCATCCTTGAATTCCTGGGATGAAACCTACTTATCATAGTGGATGATCTTCTTAATGAGATATTGAATCCTATTTGCCAGGATTTTATTGAGGATCTTTGAATCTGTGTTCATCAGTGATAATGGTCTGTAATTTTCTTTTTTGGTAGCATCTCTCTGGTTTAGGTATCAAAGTGATGTTGGCTTCATAAAAGCTATTTGGAAGTGTTCCCATTTCTTCAATTTCATGAAACATTCTTGCCAGGATTGGTAGTAGATTCTCTTGAAAGGTTTGAAGGAATTTATTAGTAGATCCAACTGGGCCTGGGCTTTTGTTTTTGGGCAGACATTTGATTACTGTCTTAATTTTCTCAGTAGTGATGGTGTTGTTTATATATGCTTCATCCTCTTTATTCAACCATGGAAGATTATAAGAGTCCAAGAATATATCCATTTCTTCCAGGTTCTCAATTTTAGTGGTATAGAGTTTCTCAAAGTAGTTTCTGATTACCCTTTTATTCTTTGCCATATCAGTAATGATCTCTCCTTTTTCATTCTTAATACGAGTTATCAAGTTTCTCTCTTTCTTTGTTAGTTTTGCCAGTGGTCTATCAATCTTGTTTATTTTTTCAAAGAACCAACTTCTGTGTTTGTTGATCTTTCGGATAGTTTTTTGGGTTTCCACTTCATTGATTTCTGCTCTCAGCTTTGTTATTTCCTTCTGTCTCCCTATTTTTGGTTCCTTTTGTTGAGCACTTTCTAATTCTATGAGTTGTGTCATTAAGCTATTCAGGTATGCCCTTTCTTCTTTCTTGATGTGTGCTTGCAAAGCATAAATTTTCCTCTCAGTACTGCTTTTGCTGTGTCCCATAAGTTCTGATAGTTTGTGTCTCTATTGTCATTTGTTTCCAGGAAGGTTTTGATTTCCTCTTTGATTTCATCTCGGACCCACTGGTTATTCAGTATTAGGCTGTTTAACTTCCAGGTATTAAAGTTTTTATTCTGTGTTCCTTTGTATTTCACATATAATTTCAGGGCCTTGTGGTCAGCGAAGGTAGCCTGCAAAATTTCTAACCTCTTGATATTATGGAGTTACATTTTATGTGCTCACATGTAGTCTATCCTGGAGAATGTCCCATGTCTCTTTGAGAAAAATGTGTATCCAGGTTTTTAGGAGTGGAGTGTCCTATATTTATCTACTAGGCCTCTTTCTTCCATTTCTCTTTTCAGGTCTAGTACATTCTTGTTGAGTTTCGGTCTGGTAGACAATGGCGTGTTGAGGTTTTCCACAATTATTGTATTGTTATTGATACTATTTTTCTTTTTTTTTTTTTTTTTTTGGTTTTTGGGCCACACCCGGTAACGCTCAGGGGTTACTCCTGGCTATGTGCTCAGAAGTTGCTCCTGGCTTGGGGGACCATATGGGACACCGGGGGATCGAACCGCGGTCCGTCCAAGGCTAGCGCAGGCAAGGCAGGCACCTTACCTTTAGCGCCACCGCCCGGCCCTGATACTATTTTTCAAATTTGTCAACAATTTTATTAAATATTTTGCTGGCCCATTGTTCGGTGCATATATGTTTAGGAGAATGATTTCTTCCTGCTGTATAAATCCCTTAATTAATACAAAATGTCCATTTTTGTCTCTTATAACTTTCCTGTGTATAAAATTTGCATCATCTGATATTAGTATGGCCACTCCAGCTTTTTTATGGGTGTTGTTTGCATGGATGATTTTCCTCCAGCCTTTTATTTTGAGTCTATGCTTGTTCTGACTATTCAGGTGCGTTTCTTGTAGGCAGCAGAAGGTTGGGTTGAGTTTTTTGATCCATTTAGCCACTCTGTGTCTTTTAACTGGTGCATTTAGTCCATTCACATTGAGAAAAAGAATTGTCCTGGGATTTAGTGCCATTTTTCTATTGAAGTTTGGTGTCTCTGTTGGTCAGTCTTGTCTTAAATTAGGCCGTTAATTTTTCTTTTAAGACTGATTTTTAGTCTGTAAAGTTTCTGAGCTGTTGTTTGTCTGTGAAACCATGTATTCTTCCTTCAAACCTGAAAGTGAATTTTGCAGGGTGCAGTATTCTAGGCAAAGCATTTATTTCATTGAGTTTTGTCACTATGTCCTACCACTGCCTTCTGGCCTTGAGTGTTTCTTGTGACAGGTCTGAGGTAAATCCCAAGGATGTTCCCTTGAATGTAATTTCTTTTTTTGATCTTGCTGCATTCTGTCTTTATCTATGAGGTTCATCATTGTGACTAGGATGTGTCTTGGGGTGTTTTTTCTGGGGTCTCTTTTAGTTGGTACTCTTCAGGCATGCAGGATTTGATCACATGTATTCTTAGCTCTGGTAGTTTCTCTTTAATGATGTTCTTGACCGTTGATTCTTCCTGAAGATTTTCTTCCTGGATCTCTGGGACTCCAATGATTCTTAAGTTGTTTCTGTTGAGCTTATCATAGACTTCTATTTTCATCTGTTCCCATTCTTTGAGTAATTTTTCCATTTTTTGATCATTTGCTTTAAGGCTTTTTTCAGTCTCTTCTGCCATATGGAATTGTTATTCATCTCATCTTCCAGTGTACTAATTCTATTCTCGGCTGCTGTTAACCCATGGGAAAGCTCATCCATGTTTTTCTTCAATTCATCTACTGAGTTTTTCAGACCTGTTATTTGTTAATTTGTTAATTTGTTAATTTCAGTGTGGAGTTTTCTCATTTCTATCTTCATATTCTCTTGGTTCTTATTAGTGTTCTCTTCTATACTTTTTTTGAGTTCTTTGAACATCTTCCATATTTTGACTGACTAGTCGGTTAACCATGTTATGGTCATCTGAGTTGCAGTCTTCATTCTCTATGTTTGGCACTGGCCTGCATTGTTTCCCCATTGTCACACTTGTATTGTGGGTTTTTCCACGTGTTATGGTTGTATTCATTGGCTAAATAATGTTGCTCCTCCCTTTCTGGGCATGTAAACTCACCTCCAGGGAAGGCTAGCCATCTGCAGATGAGCCACTTACAGGATGAAATCAGGCCGAAAATGCAGCACAGCACAGAGGACAGGCAGATAGGGGTGCTGGCATCTGAGTTCCAGCATATTTCAGTGGCTTCCCCTTTCTGGGTGTGTAAATTCACCTCCAGGGAAGGCTAGCCATCCTCAAATGAGCCACACACACAGGATAAAATCAGGTCAAAAATGCAGCACAGCACAGAGGACAGGCAGATAGGGGTGTTGATATCCGAGTTCCAGCAGAGTTCAGTGGCTTCCCTTTTCTGGGCGTGTAAACTCACCTCCAGGGAAGGCTCCAGGGAGGGTGAGCTGTCTGCAGATGAGCCACACACAGGATGAAATCAGGCCAAAAATGTAGCACAGCACAGAAGACAGGCAGATAGGTGTGCTGGCATCTTAGAATATATCTCTAATATACATTATATAATTCTAATATATTAAAATGTGCTGATATAGTATAAAACACCATGTATAATATATATCCCAAGTATATTGAATTGCATATAGATTTTGTATAGATATACATCTTCATGTATTTCCATAATATATTTTTATATTTGTATGGCGGCATGTGAGTATTTGAGATAATGTTTCATACCTATTCTCTAAGACATATATAACCACTGAATAAAATCATTACTTGTCTTTAGATATCAGGTAATCTTGTCTCAGAACATATAAAAAATTATTGCTACTCAGGATCTTACCTCCAGGTTCTTATTTGAACTCCAAACAAACCTATTTTTTATCCTTTTAATCATCTCCTGTGTATAACACATTAGCACGTTTTTGACATGCTCTGCCACTCTAGACATCAGTTAATATGAACCTCATCCCTGTCCTGGATGATCGATGAAAGCCATAACCATCATCATTTCCCAGGTTGGCAAGGTATGGCCCAGGTGATGTGTTCTCGAATTACATCAACAGGAGCCATGGCCTCTCTCAGATCCCAGTCTGGAGAGTGACTTTTCTCTCCCAGATACCACACGTCTCGTGTCCACAAGAAGCTCCCAGGATTTAATGATCCAGGGCCCTTCACTAGATACCTGCAGGGCATATTCTGCTCTCTTTATGCTGATGGACTCAAAAGTGAGGACTGTGAAACCCAAAAATCTCTCTTATATTACCAGTGATTCTCAAAGTAGAGATATGATACATCCCGCAGATGCTGGAATGATCTCAGGTGCTATAGCAGCCTAATGTGACTTTGGGGGTTATATTGTTTCCTCAAATCAGATTGAGAATAATGTGGAGGGGGTGTTGCTGAGTGTCTGAGTGAATTCTGTTTTCTGAAAAGGAGGTGGTAGGTCAAATAAACTTGTTATCTTATTTATTATGTCAGGAAGATGACTAGTGCTATTTTTCATTACTCTTAACTATCCTATTTTTTATTCTGCTGATCCAATCCTTTATTTAATCAAATTATTCTCTTATCTTGTATTAATATTTTATAATAATTTTTACATAGGAAATAATCTTAAATTTCCTGTAAAATAAAATTTCTTTGTACATTTTATTATTTTACAAGCATATCTTAAAAGTATATAATCTGCATATGTTTTGAAAAGTTAATGAAAAGATTGATACATTTATTTCAAAATACCTTTACCTGTACAAAAATGTGAATTAATTAATCATCATCCTTAAAAACTGGCTGATAGATACTGAATAAAAAATGAATGGGTGGGAAGAATGGATGCTATTCTACGAAATAAAATTTAATCTCACTAATTCTTTAACATAAAGCCTTTAACTATCCTTTTTTGTTAGTTCAAAAATGTAGTTGTCATTACCTATCACTTGATTTTATTTTATGGATTTGTTGGTTTGTTTTTGTTTATTTTGTTTTTTATTTATTTTTATTTTCTGTGTGTGGGGGCATACCTAGCAGGCTCAAGTGTTACTCCTGACTCTGCACTCAGAAATTCTCCTGTCAGACTCAGGAACAATAGGGAATGCCAGAGATTGAACCTGGGTGAGCAAGGCAAACACCTTGCAAGGCAAACACTTCACCTTCTGTGCTATCACACCTTCCTCTTAATTTAATTTTTATTTTAAATGAAGCACATTTTAAGCAATATTTTACTTAATATATATTTTTGGACTTAATTGGTTAAAAGCAAGTGCTATGTGCTATCTTCCAGTTTTATTTTCCTCTGGAAAACTATATGAATGATCTATCACTAAATTAAAGCTCTATTTCCTCATCGATCAAAGTTATTATTTGTCTAAAATATTTGTTCACATGACCAAAATTAAGCTTATTTTCTCACCATATCCTGCATATTCATAATTTCCCCTAACAGTTATACTAATAAATATTTTCTGTTGTTGCTAAATTTATCATCATTTGAGAAGTTCTTTAACTTTTTCATAAAACTTTTAAATTTAACATTTGATTATTTTTTCGACTCTGACTTCTATTTTTCTCACTAAAGATTTCTTAGATAACTAATGAGAAAATAATTTTCAAAATGTAGAGGAAGATATGTTTATAAAGGTATTTATAATGTTTGCATCAAAGATGTAATGCTTAAGTGTCCATATGAATTTCTTTTTACTTTTGAAAATATTTCTTCAATATTGGACCAAAAGCAATTTGGGTAGGTAATATAATTATTCATTGATTATGATTATTATTATGGTTATTATTTATGTTCATTTAAACACCATGTTACAAGGTTGTCCATAATACATTTTTTTCACATATAAAATTGTGAATGATGAGTTACAGTCATATGATATAGAACAAACTTCACCAGTGAACATTTCCCACAATGTCCCCAGTTTTTCTCTCAACCTCCTTGATGCCCTCTTCCCTTCCTATCTATGGTATATACAGCTTTCTTTTCCTTTTCTCTCTAGCTTTTTCCCTACCTTTTATAATTTTAGATACTTTGTTATTGTTATAATACAATACATATTTCCTGCCACCAATATCCCCAACCACTGCCTGCCCCTGGGGCAACCATTTTACTCCTCTCTCTGTCTCTCTCACTGTCTCTCTCTGTCTCTCTGACTCTTTCTCTCTCTCCCGTACTCTCTTTTATTCTCTTTTTTCTTTTTGATATTACAGTTTGCACCATTGTTAATTAAGGGGTATCATGTATTTCACTTTGTTTCCTTTCATTATACAGGTCTTGTCCAGAGCAATCAATTCCAACCATTGCTGTCTGCATGGACTGTTCACTCCCCTAGTAATAGTTCACTCTTTGTGGCAAGCTTCCTACCATAGACTGGTCCTTCTGACCCTCAACTCTATGGTCTCTGGTATAATCAGAAGTTGACTTAAAATCCTATGCCCACTCATAAGCACAACTCAAGAAAGTATTAGTTAAGAAAAAATATTAGGTTGGTAGTAAAATATGCCTCTGATCCACAACTCTTCTGCTTATTTCAAATGAAATCTTGCAAAAATAAAAGTTACTTTAAACTAAAAAATGACCAAAGGAAGAAGACTGAGAAAGAGTCAAGTTAAGGTCTGAGTCAGAATTTCACCCAAGTTAGCAAGAAGGAAGCACCCATAGAAATACAAACTACAGTTTTCCTCACCAGCACATTCCCAATTTCTTCCAACTTGGTTACATCTTTTCTTGTCCTTAATTCCTCCCTATACACAATGCCTCATGTTCCATAAACAGCAAACAGGATGATGTAAAATGTGATGGCCAGCTCAATAAAAACTCAAAAATTAATATTTTGGAGAGACAGTATATATTTTTCAGGATTATCTCTTAAACAATCATTTGGCAAAAATGCAAATGATTCAGAATATGTTTATCTGGTCTCATTTTCTAGGTGTGGACACCAACTGGAAACCATCTCTATAAAAAAGCATCTCCATATAGATAAACATCAAAACAACACTAGTGAGGATAAAGCACATTAATTTCCTCAACCAATTATTTATAAAATCAATTATGCATTCTATTAACCATTTTTGATGTTGAAATACTATTCACTCCCATTCTCAGATTTTATTCACCTATTGAAAACCAAATATGTAACTAGTTTGAATATAGGGTTAAGAATTAAGTTATCAGCCTAGAGATGAAGTCAAGTTAGTTCATTCCATCCTGCCACAACCTATTTGACTCCAAACTTAGTGATGTTATGTAAATAACTTCAAATAAACCACAGTTAGAATACTTGCATCAGGGAAATTGGAAATTGCTTTAAGTCAGGCTTTCCTAACCAACCATAAGAGCCAGTTATTAAACATGTATTAACCAACTTCTGTATGGATCACAGATGGACAAGACCCCTGTGGCCTCTTCTCCCACTCCAATTTGTTATCAGTTTTTATAAATAATGAATCCCAGACTCCATTAGGTTACATGATTGCACAGGAAAATCTTCCAAACTCTAGACTCCAAGTTGCCATTAATCTATGATTAAAGTTGGCTCCTCAGTGGAACACTTTTTGTACTGAAAAATTTCTAATATTTATAAGATACACTAATAAGAATGAATAATAAAGCAATGCCTCATCAATAGAAAAGACAGAGAACTTTGATCCTGATGCAGAAATAAAATTCTCTATTGTTTAGCTCTGTTAAGAGTCAGTGTTTTTAATTAAGAACTAAAGGATCCCTAATGATACTTTCTAATTAAAGAAGTCAACCCATTTCTTTTAGCCTATGTAATAATGGCCTTTCTGTAATAATAGTTCCATAATAAACTTATCCCAGTACAATAAAAGTATCTGAGACTATGACCTTAATTAGTGAATAAGATGCAAGTTCTTTGATTAGCAAAGTTTTAGTCATATTGGTCATAAGATTGCTTAAGATTTTCATACTCTCTCTTAAATATAACTCTTACTAATAAAGAGATTGGAAGCATCTCTTCTCCAAGTCCTCCTCTTATCCATACTTTCACCATTCTATTTTCTTGTTTGGTACTTCCTAAACCCAACATACCTGTATGCTTATTTTGTCTTACACACACACACACACACACACACACACACACACACACACACACACACACACACACACACACACGGGCAATTGTCAGCAAAAACATCTTCATATTAACATTTCTAAACTCAGTCCATTATTTTTAACAATGAGACTAGACTACTCCTAACTCCCCACTTTTCCTATGGTACTTTTCTCCCCAATACCTATAGAGATGAACTTCAGATATGCTTCCAATTCCAAGCCTGAGTTACCTGTGTCTTTTGTTTCCTCATCTTTTCACTTCCCTTACCTTCCCCTTGCCCTGTTACAGGCATTTCCACTTGACTACATTCTCCTTTCCTATACTATCTGTTACTGCTTTTCTGTCCGTGAATCAGAAAGAGCCTCTCAGAATATGTAAGTAACATCACACATCAGTATGTGTTACTCATTGGTTGGTAGCAATGTGTTATAAAGAATTCTAGATAAGAGAAAAAAAGAAAAAGTTACTAACTGGTCTCCCTGTCAAACTCAGGTAAGTGTGAGATGCCTTCAGCAGCGCTGTACTGAGGACGATCCTCCTGAGAAAATGGGTCATTCGAGGTGATGATTCTAGTCTTGGGTAAGTACAGAAGGCTCATGTTCCTACTGTGAGAAATCATGAAATAAATAGTACTTTTCATAATTTAGCAGATAGGATTCAGCATCATACAACATAATTATTGCTGAATGAATTACTTTGACAAAGAATTTAGTTATTTCGGTGATAAAAATCCATAGATATGAGGGGACCTAAGGAAATCTTTGTTGTTTAAACTTGGGTAGATAATCACTCTAGCCCCCAAGTAAGTAGATTAGAGAAAAGAAATTGTGTTGGGAGGAGCCATTTTATTGACAAGGCAATGGCATTAAAGTGCTGTCATAGATTCAATGGAGAACATACCAGTGCAAATTAAAAGGACCTCAAAACTCCATGCAGAAGTCCAAGTTCAATATTTTCTAGCCTTTTATAGTGCTCAAAATGGATCCGAAAGAGGATACTGTAAATACTTGAAATTTCCTTTCAGTCTTACTAAGTAAACAGCAGCAAAATGAAGTGGAAATTTGGCAAACTTAAAAAAAGTAACTTATTTTATAAATATAGACTATCTTTTATGTCCTGAAGCTTTAATATACTTTAACATTTAGAAACATATAGATGCGTTTATAAAAATATGTCTATTGTTCTTTAGAGAATGATTCATTGTTTTGATGTATCCAAATTAGACATATTTATGTAATATATGCAGTTTAAGTTAAAGTAACATATGTAAGTAAATATAAGGAATTAGGTAAAACAACTATGCTTACTATTTCCTAAACTGGAGCATGTTCTTCTATAAAGAATCGCCTGGATTTTAAATACAAAGTAGGAAAATATTAAAGTTATTCTTTAATTGAAATAAGCATTGATTTAAAAGAGTCCAGGTTGAAAATTTGCTTTACAATAGCTTAATTAGTATATTATTCTAACTAGTAGATATCATTTAAGGATAATTAAACTATGTAGCAAAATGCCAATATCATTTAATAATTCAAAACATGGTGATAGGAAAATTGTAATTATGAAAAGAAATAAAGATTTTAAAAGGTCATTGATTTCAATTATAGGCAAGTTTACTCTCCTTGTCAAGACCTCTGAAAGTGAAAAATAGCTTTTTTAATATTTAAGTGATGGCTCATGGAAAATTTATGTGTAAATATTTTAATTATAAAATATCAAGGGCTACTGAGGAAGAATAGCAGGTAAGGAACTTGCCTTGCACATATCTAATTCAGATTTGGTACTTGTCACCCTATATAATTTTAGCAGAAATGCCTGAAGTAATTTCTGAGCATAGATCGAGAGTAAGTCATAATTTGTTCTGTCTGGGTATACCACCAAATACCATAAAAATCAATATCATTTATTTTATGGGCTTTTTTTCAGGCTATCCTCGGTGACATGGTTATTTCCAGCAATACTGAACTCAGCAACTCTGGCTGTTTGGCTCAGTGTTGCTGGTATTGCATTCAATGCCATGTGCTCTTGAGGCCATTTGGTATGATTGAACTCCGGGTCTTGAGTGTGCAAGACAGGCATCATTCCTTCCCACCTCTCTGGTAATTTTCTTTATTTTTAACCACATTTGGGTGGTCACTCCTAGCAGTGCTCAGCAATTTCTTCTACTTCTGTGCTCAAGAGTAATTCCTGACAGTGTTTGGGTGGGATGTAGTACATGCATTCAGTCCTGGGTACATTGAATGTGCTCATGACAAGCATCTGAGCTATGGTACTCTCTCTCCCACTCTCCAGGTATATTTCTGTCCTCTTCAATACTATCTCACTATGAACTATCACTTATTAGATGATGCATTCATTTACTTTCTCTGTTTTGAAATACAGTGTGACGTGAAACTTAATTGCTCTCATCTCACAAATCTACTCTCAACTTCGTCATTTCCTCTCAGAAAATATAAATAAAATTTACTAGGAAAACACAGACAGATTTTCTTCTTTCACATTTAACCAAAGAATTTCTTTTTCCCAGATAATTCACAAGGCATTTTCTTATAATTTAAAAATGCTAAATACAAAATGTGTTGTCTCTGATCTCATCAAGGATTAAGAAGCTAATGAAGTGAAAGAAATGTGAATTCAAAATAATTCCTGGTCCTAACAAAGTCATTTATTTCAATGTCCTTTTCTCTGGCATGGCACAATTTAAGAGGAAAAGTTATGGTAAAATTCTGAAGCATATGGACACTGCCCCAGGTATTCTAATGCACTTATCATAGTGCAGACATGTGAAGATGGATGAATTTTCAAATGAGACATCTAAGTGATGGTGCATGCAGAAAAATTGGGGACACTTATTTACTTCAAGGGAAAAAGTCATAAATATCCACCTCATTTAAACTTAAATTCTTGAGACTATCAGAAAAAACATAGATATATATTTTTAAGAATGTACAAAAGTTTGTTGTAAAGTAGAGGAGAAAGAAGAAGTAACTTTCCATGTGGGAAAGACCTTAGCCAAGGATTAAGACTGAAAGTAGAATTTTAAGAGAACTATATAGAATTTTAGAGTCAATGGTTCTAATTTCGATATTAACATTTTTGTGATGTTGCATTATCTGAAAAAAAAATCACTAAGGATTCTTTGTTTATTTCTTTTCTACCTTTTTCTTTCTCCTATTTCTTTTTTTTTTTTTTTGGTCACATCTGGCAGTGCTCAGGGGTTACTCCTGGCTCTACGCTCAGAAATCACTCCTGGCAGGTTCAGAGGACCATATGGGACGCCGGGGTTCGAACCACTGACCTTCTGCATGAGAAGCAAATGCCTTACCTCCATGCTATCTCTCCAGCCCCTCTTTCTCCTATTTCTATTCTTAGTGAGATTTAAAACATTTTAAAATATACAAGTACCCCATATAATGAGCCCTCCTTAGAAGTTCTACTCTACAAGAGAAAATGTTTCTGTTGCTATGGCCACATCAAAGTATTTCTGCTTTATTCTTCGTGGACTTGCATTTAAGACTAAATGTGAATATAAGTTATCAATGAGTATATAAATTATCGTGTAGATATGAGATCTAATGAGAATACAGAAAGGAATGACCTGTACATAATAAGTTTGTGTTATCTATATTCCTTTCATTTTAGTTTTAGAAAACCTTATAATTAATGCCATTTACTTCTATCATATGTTAAAACTATGTCTGACAACATACTGTAACTCATTTTGCAAAAATAAAAACAAGAGTTAACCTTCCTACAATTGTAGTTGTGGATGAATGATCATAACAAGAAAATATAAAATATTCTAAATGATGCATCAAGGACTACATTTCAATAATAAGCATGATTGCCTTTCAGATTTATCATGACAACTAGTTCTAAGGGATCCTAACCTTACATGGATTTTCAACTCAGCCACTCACAGAACCTTTATCTTTCTCATCAAGAGGATTAAAGAGATATTTTATATTCTGAAAACTTTGATAGCATTCAATTACTTGAGGGCATTTGTGTAAGTTTCCTTTCATATATATTACTCAAATTCCACTTCAACCAACCTTGTCTCAAACCCAAATGCTCAGAAATTACAAAAAAAAAAGCTTAAAGCTACATACACTCATTTTTAGTCATAATTAGAAAATTATCTTTTGTATTTAAAATGAAGTTACATAACTTTACTTTTTGATTAATAATCACTTTGAGGAATAGCAATATTTAGACTCAAGAAAGAAATTCAAACTCGGGGTTAATGACTAGCTGCAAAACACGAAGATCATAATGACTTTATATACTTATTCCCCATACTCCACAACACTGCCCTCAAGATAAAATCACGGGCCGGGCGGTGGCGCTAAAGGTAAGGTGCCTGCCTTGCCTGCGCTAGCCTTGGACGGACCACGGTTCGATCCCCCGGTATCCCATATGGTCCCCCAAGCCAGGAGCAGCTTCTGAGCACATAGCCAGGAGTAACCCCTGAGCATTACTGGGTGTGGCCCAAAAATCAAAAAAAAAAAAAGATAAAATCACACAAATACACACACACACACACACATCATCATCATCATCATCATCATCATCATCATCAGGAATAAAATGAGCTTAAATCGTATCATGGAAAACCAATTTTAAAACTATTTTTGGCACTTAAATCTGTTCCTAATTTTTGTGAAACTATGCATAAGTGGCCAACAATGACACCAAAACAAAATAAGCATAAATGACACCTAAAATGACACATAACAAAATAAGCATAACCAAATGTAAAGTAAGTGAAGCTTGCATGCCATTCACTTCATCTTGACAAAGCACATTTTATGGTTGGCAGCAGAATTTGCAATGTTCACACAGGTGCTCTCTGTTGTCAGACACATTTTTCTTTTCCTTTCATGTCAGTGCAAGCATGCCTCATATTTGTCCAATGCAGTCTCTTTCTTGCTGCCTGTCAAATTCAACCCCATTGCTCATCAAAGTAAGAGCAAGCAAATAAATTTTGTTACCGAAAGAGCTAAATAGCCATTAATAATTTTTATAAGACAAGCGAGGTGACTTGAAAAGGTCACATTACATCAGAAAGAAGCCAGAACTCATTCACTTTTCAAAAAAATTTGAGTCCACTAACTTTTCTGAATTGACCCAGGGCACAAATCAGAACCATCTCAATAGACTTGATGTGACAAAATCACTTGGGGATGCACATTCTAAGTCAGATGTAGCTGAAGGGAGCACAGGGAATTTTTGTTATGAGTTATTTTTTTATTCTTATGAGTGGGTGTGATCATCAGAATACCTGGTGATGCTCAGGGACTCTGTGGCCAAGAGTGGTCCTTGAAATGCTAAAAGGGACTATATGTGGTTCTGAGGCATTGAATTGAACTGGTATTGGTGGCATACAAAGTAAGATGGGATATATCCCCTGTATTATCTCTCCAGCTCCTCTTATTTTTTTAAATAAAAACTACATCCAGTGGGTTGTGGGTCTGATGGTCAGATGCATATGCCCAGTGTCACTTGGAGTCCACAAGGACATACCTAGTGGTACAAGGATGTGGGGGTATGCCATTCTGTTGAATGAGAGGGAGAGGAATTCTCAAGCCCCCTGTCAGGGTAGGACAAGAGACACAGGCCCAACAGCAATTCCAGCTCATGAAATATTCCACACAGTTGGAAAGGCCAGAAACTCATACCGCCAGCTGTTGACCCACATGCCAGTGGCTCCACCATCTGGAACCAGGAGCCAAGAAGGCAGAAGCCCCTCCAGAATGCCAGAGTAGCCTTTATTAGAATAACAAAGCCCACTCCCAAGGAGAGGGGAAAAAGCCAAATGAGGAGGCAATGGGGAAACATATTTTATCAGGAAAGCCAATGGAACCAAATGAGAGACATATAATTAGATGGCAATATGAAGACCAATCCAAAGGCCCTACCAACACCATACAAAGCAGCATGTCACACAATCTAGGCATATGCTTGAGCATATCTTTCATCCCTAGATATGCTGTTTTAATTCTCAAATAATGTCTCAAAGGATGCCCAGGTCCATATGACCCTGCAATGTGAGGTGAGAGTGAGGTGGACATTGAGGGATGATTTTATATTCTCCTCTCCCCACTTTTCTTCTGGGGCTCAACCATGGGCCCAATACATGTGAAGCCTGTGCTCTGTCCCAGAGCTACAACCCATGTCTATTTTATTAATTAATATCTTTATTTAAGCACCATGATTACAAACATGTTTTAAGTTATAAAGGTAATGTAACAGGGCCCTCCATGAGGCATAACCTAACACAATGAGTCCATTAGTAAACTCCACAAGCAAAAATATAGCTGGGGGAAAAGACTAAGACAAAGTCTAGTTCCTAGATGCTGAGAACAATAAACTTTCAAAATGCAGATAATTTTAGGTTTACAAATAGAATATTTATTTGATATCCAATCAAGCTGAGGTGATTTTCTAGCAAAATTCAAATGGAAAATCCTATTTGACAAAGAAATATAGTTATGCTTACCTCTATAGTGGTAATCAAAGCATACAAAACCAGTGATTCTAGAATAAGTTCTCTGTCCCAGCTGAGGAAGAGTTGATCCTTTTTTGTCTGTTTGGTTTTAATTCTCACAGTAATCATTTTTTTCAGAGTATTTTCTCTATAAATTTGGCTATCATGATATCACTATGGTGTTTTATTTGGGGTAAAGTGCTTAATTCTCATATACAAAGTTGCCATAACATATAATGTTTTCCAAAAAGAAAATGTTTTAGCCTTTAATTTAAACCAAACTTGTTATTATTCTCCCCCCCACCAAAAAAAATTAAAATGTCATTTTTACAAACTCGTCTACACATATACATACACTCTGCTGGAGAATTGTTCCACAGTATTTGCACTTCATTAGAAGCAACAAAATTGGATGATTGTAGACTCAGTTCTAAACTTATATTTGAGCATTTACCCATGGAAATGCTCTCTGAAAATAATATTAATTCCAGGGGCTGGAGCGGTGGCGCAAGGGGTAAGGCAACTGCCTTGCCAGCACTAGCCTAGGACGGACTTCAGTTCAATCCCCTGGGGTCCCATATGGTTCCTCCAAGCCAGGAGCTATTTTTGAGCTCATAGCCTGGAGTAACTCCTGAGCGTCACCAGGTGTGGCCCCAAACCAAAAAAATATATTAATTCCAATGTGAGAAAAACATCTGACATTATGCAAAAATGTCTTGTACAGGAAGATTAATTTACCACAGAAGAGAAGTAATAAATCTGAATAATTTAATAAGAATCTATACATTGGCCAGGTGATTTCATGGCTATTTTACTAGCTAATATGGAAGAATCAGAAGAATGAGTTGATTGACTATCTGATAACACTGATTTTATCAAAACAACTGGTAAGCAACTGTAACTTATAGAGAATGATATAGAATGAATACATTTAAAGTCATTCTCTCACAATCTATATAATAGATGCCTCTCCTTTTATTTGGGTTTGAATCACATCTACTGGTGCTCAGGGATCACTCCTGAAAGTGCTTGGAGAATAAAATGTGGCATTGGGGATGGAAACCAAATCAGTTATATCAAGGCAAACTATTTTCTGTGCCATCACTCTGACTACAACAAAATATTCTGAACAAATAAATTATTTTCTTGCACAAAATTTCCTGCATTTTTCTGAACAACATCTCAGTATGAAAGTCAAACTTTTGATGGAATAATTGGCCAAAGTATTATTAGTGACATTTCATAAGGAACATTTCCAGAACACTCTTTTATCTAGGTTTTTCTCAAACAATAGTCTGCAGGACAGACTCAGTCACATATGAAACTTAAGAAGAATTATTAACAGCATCATCTTTTACTCTGTAGTTTGTTCTGCTTTGGAAAATGAATTTTCTGATAACTCCCTCTGAATCAAATATTTATAGGACACATTCATTTTGTACTGAAGACGGGTTCCTTCTCAACTGTTTATCTTGCAAAGTTAAATTAGACAAAGTGCCACCCAAAGTATTAACCAGATTATAAATTAGGTTAAATATAAATTATTGGGCTAGAACCACAGAGATTTTGACATAGATTTCTGGTCAAAAGATTTTGAGGAAGATATAATGTAGGAAGGATTATACATTGGTTGAAAGCTTGTAATATCCAGGTAAAATCGTTGGGCAGTAAATCATGTTTAATTTTAGTCCACATCAACTCATACTATAATCACAATTACTCTCTTCCACCGCTGAGATTCATGCCAAGCAGGTGTGCAAATGTTTCTCAGAATGGTTTGCATAGAGTTCACAAAAGCCAAGAAAGGCTTAAAGGGAATCTGACCAGCAAATATTGAGGGTTTGTAATCAGATCATTTTTTGTTGATTTTCATCAAAAGACTGCAAAGATCCAAGAGCCATTATTACTGGACCTCACTCCACTTGGCATCCCAGGTTGCCAGGCTCAGCTCCCCCCACTGAATGACTTATACTGTCTCGAGGCCCAATCTCTCCTCTCTGAGAGATGTTTCTGGTGCTCCTGAAGGAAATCTCCTACAATAAACAAAAAAAAATTGAATAAAAAGATAGTATGAGTTTTTGAACTTTCCACATTACTCAGTTCAAATGTCCAAAATTTTACATACAAAAATCACCAGTTGAACAAAGAAATGGCATTATATGATTTGTTCAGAAGATAACAGTATACTAATGTAATTTTCCTAAGGAAAGAGTTGATGGGTTTCTTCTAGACAAACATAGCAGTTTAACAATTCTTTAAAGATGCTCAAATAAGAAAAATAAACAGAAAGCAAAAAGAAAACATGAAAAAGAGAATATCAGAGGATATCACTCAATAGAAAACCTTAGAAGAAACAAAAATTCTTGGAGTCAAAGAAACAAAAATTCTTGGAGTCAAAGAAACAGTAAAGGAAACATGTTGATGCTTAGCTTTCTTGTCCATGAGTCAGATTCACTTCACAGCATTTCAAAAGAACCCCTAAGTCATTGCACATCACGGTTTACTCCAAAGCATGGAACCAGGGATAGTCTCTGGTTTTGATAAAGCACTGCCCCAAATCTAACTCTTTCCCACAAAGAAAGAAAACTTGTGAAAGTTAAGGTGCAATGACTGAAACAAACTTTCATTAGAAAAATTCACAGACTGATTAAATACATAAAATATAACTAGGCAAACTTTGTATTAGATCAATGGATACTATTGAATACGAGAAGCAAAAAATAAAAAATAATGATTCAAGTAAAGTGAACGAAGTCTAAGGGATATGTGGTTCTTATCAATGTGTCTATAGTTGAAAGACACAGAAGAAAAAGGTGACACGATTATATGTGGAAATATAATATTAGAAGAAATAATAATCAGAAACTTGCCAAGAATCTGACAAGTGATATGAATATAATCATCTAAGAATCTCAACAAACTGCAAGAAGAAAAGCAAAAGACCCACTTTGGGACCTATTTTAATCAAATTGTCAGAAGACAAAAATCACTTTAAAATAGCCAGAGGAAATCTACTTCTGATATAAAAGAAATTTATTTTTATTATTGGAGCTAAAAATAAACAATGAATGATTGCCAACAGATTTCACATTGCAAACAGAGGAGGCTTCTGACAGTGGAGTGATACACACACACACACACACACACACACACACACACACACACACACACACAACACACACACACACTACTAAAGTAGAATGAAAGGGACCACCAAAAATTCTGTTTGGAAAATTTACTTAAAATAAGAAGAAAATACAGTCTAGAAGCAGATCTAAGTACTAGATATGCAATCCATAACATGCATTTGTAATTAACATTGCTTCATAATGTAACATTGATAGGAATATATATTTTAAGTTCTTGTCACAGACTACTTTTAAACTGACTGACAAATTAAGAAATGTCAAACTATCAGAGAATTGGTAAGTTGGTTATCATTAAAGTCACACTATTAGAAGAAAGTTAATATGCTAATTAAAATATTGGTTAAAATAGTGGACAATTATAGAAATTATTATTATACCCAAGTAAAAATGTTTTTGTTTTCTATGACTTAAGAAACTAATTGATGTGGAAAACCATTATTCCCAAACCTAATTTTACTGTTAATTTTGCTTTTCATTTTAAAACTATTATTTTTCAAGGTAATACTCTCACTCTGGTTTACATGAAAAACAATTATTATTTTAGTCTAATATTTTAACTTCTATTTTTAAATACATTTTGTTTTCTACAAAATTTAAGGACTAATACATAAAATTGTATTAATATATATTTTAATGAAGAAGCTATAACCTAAATTTAGGACATAAGCTGAAAAAGGTGAACAGTAAAGAGGAAAAGAGAAAACATTGACATAAATTCAAACTGAAGACCTCTAACTTTAGAATATTAAATGTAATTTCCTTAGTAGCCATAATAAAACTAATTTGATTAAATAAATTTGATTAAAATGGGTAAAATAGAATACTTTACTATGAAATATCAATTGAAAACAAAAAACAATATACTAATGTAGAATAAGGAGCAAAATGTATCTAAAATTTAGTTAATGTATACAGAAATCAAAT
This sequence comes from Suncus etruscus, assembly GCF_024139225.1. NCBI lineage: Eukaryota > Metazoa > Chordata > Mammalia > Eulipotyphla > Soricidae > Suncus > Suncus etruscus. The sequence goes on from NC_064855.1 coordinate 120,568,371, forward strand.
AGATAAAACATATTTTTTTCTTATAAGTGAATCTTTAAATTCCAGTGACTCAAAAATCGCCACTAAAAACTTTCTGTTAACAGAATAAAGAAACAAGATAAAAGTATTACAAATATTAAATGCAGAGACATTAAGTAAAAATTGCAAACAAGTATAAAGTATATTTTATTACCAAACATTTTAATACTCTGTGAGCTTATCATAAATTATTTGGATCCCCAAAAGACCACTAAAACAGAGGAACAAACATTTTTTAAAACTAAAGAAGTTTATTAGAATAGACAATTCTATGCTAATAATTAAGAATATCAGTGTACCTTCTAAATAAGATTTGGATCAACAAGAAACAAGAAGTTATTAATGGAATTAGGGAGTTAATGAACATGAAACTTAGCTAAGTACCTAAAAGATGATCCAGTAGATAGGGTGGTCGCACTGCACAGGTTATATATAATCCCAGAGCACCGTCAGAAGCAATCGCTAAGCCTAGAACCAAAAGTATTTCCAGGTGCAACCTCCAAACAAACACATGTCAGCAAGATCTTATGGACAGAAGTGAAATACTCCAGGGATATTTATTATTCTCATAATAAATATGAAGGCAATTTTCATAATGATCATATATTTAGACACCTATAAAATGAAATAAAATTAAAAATGTAGAAACAAATAACTTTTCTGGAGCCAGAGAGATGTACAGAGAGTAAGGTCCTCGCTTGCCTTGCACAAAACCTACCCAGGTTTGATCCAGGGCACCTCTGATGATGGTGTCTAATTCCTACCAGAAATGACCTTGAGCACATAGCCAGGAGTAAAATTTTAGCACTGCCCATGTGTTTGAAAAATCAAAAGAAAAAAAAATTCTATCTTCTCTACCATAAAGGAATAAAATTAAAAATAAGAAAGAAAATTGAATCCAAAAATATAGGGATACAGAGAGATAGCGCCCTGGGTCTACTTGTATGTGGCTGACCCAGGTTTTATCTCCAACATCTAGACATGGTCCCCCAAGCTTTGCCAGGTGTCATCACTGAGCACAGTGTAAGGAGTAAGTCCTGAGCATCAATAAGTATATCCCCAAATTAAAAAAAAATATGGGGATTAAGTAACATAATCCTAACTTTTAAATGAGTAAAATAAGGAGTTATAAAGGAAGTTAAAAATTATTTGTAATGTTGGAGCCAGAGAAGTGGCGCAAGTGTAAGGCATTTTCCTTGCATGTGCTAACCTACGATGGACCTCAGTTCGATTCCCCCCAGTGTCCCATATGGTCCCCCAAGCTAGGAGCAATTTCTGAGTGCAGAGCCAGGAGTAACACCTGAACCATACAGGGTGTGACACAAAAAGCAAAAATAAATAAATAAATAAATAAATTAGTAATGTGGCATCGAAAATAGAGAGGACCGATAAATCATCTTCCCTAAAAATGGGACTGCTTGATAATCTAATGGAAATGGGCAACTGAGAAATAGAAAACTATAAATACTGAGCAAGGTTGAAGAGAAAAATTTCAATGACCTCTAAGTTTTAAGGAGAATGAGTCGACTCAAATATTTCATCAGACAAAATTCCTAACAGCATCACTGATGACTCATCAACACTGACAGAAAAGGCAACACTAACTTTTCTCCAAATGGTCTAAACACATAAAGGCAGGCAAAGGGCAAAGAGCACCGAGTGCTGATTTCCAGTGAGCCCTGCTGTCAAGAAGGTGTGAGGGCAGCTGGTAGACTGGCCCTGACAGAGCTCTTTCCCCCCAGATGACTTTACATCAGCTGCTTTTTCCTAGGGTGGCTATGTGGGGATGGCTTAGCCCTGGTTTCACATCAGTTTGCTATTAGATGTACTTGGGAATTTTAATTTGCTTAAGACAAAGACTTTGGTTTCAGATAGGCAATTGGTTATTGCTTCTTTCTTGATAGCATTTCAGGTGACACTGTGCTTCATTGGATCATTCTTTTGTTTAGTGGGAAAAATCTTTTACTCGTCAATAAATGGGGAGAAGACAGACTATATTTACCAATATGTATGAATTTAGCTGAGTGCCAGTAACATTCAATTGTCTGAAAAAGGCTTCTGCTGTGGTTATGAGGATGATTCCTTTAGTATTCTCATAATTCTGGTTTAAGCTATTTTTCTTTAGCCGTCTCATTTTAACACGCCTAATTTTTTAAAATTGTTTTCACGGAATTGTAGTTTAAAATTCAGATTTTTGAGCTCAAAGGAGGAACATATTTGAACTACCATGTAAGCTTCTGGTTTGACCATTCCACCAATATAGCTTTATTCCAGTACTTCCAGAGTCATCTGTTTCTTTGTTAGAAGTTAAGCCTTAATCCTTCAAGTTTTAGAATTTTCAAAATTATAGATAAAAAAGGGTTATTAATAAACATTTATTATGAAAGCTGTTATTAAATGGTTGCATGAATGAATATGTGGTTTGCTTAGGTATTATATTACACAAAATATCTTTTTATCTTTTTCTTTGGGGGGGGGTCACACCCGGCGGTGCTCAGGGGTTACTCCTGGCTGTCTGCTCAGAAATAGCTTGTGGCAGGCACGGGGGACCATGTGGGACACCGGGATTCGAACCAATCACCTTTGGTCCTGGATCGGCTGCTTGCAAGACAAACGCCGCTGTGCTATCTCTCCGGGCCCCCAAATATCTTATTTCTGATTGCAAATAATAATTTGTGGGGGCTCCCAAACAGTGTTCATGGAGACTGAGGTACTCTGGGCATTGTTCAAGCCTCACTTACAATTTCACATTACTTCCTAGATAGGTGTAGGGCAGTGGTTCTGCTGGTCACCATCACATCTGCAACCTAGTACTGCTCAAGGTGAGAGAAGTGGGTAACGTTTGTGATCAAAACAAAACTTAGGACCTCAGGACATTTCATTAATAGCTTTGAGCTAGCTTTCCAGCTTCTGAAAATAATTATTTTTAAAGAAACAAGAAGAAAGAAAGAGGTAGGAACAAAGAATCAGAACAGGGACTGAATTGAAAAATAGCAAGTACAACATGCTTAATAGAGTATTCAAGCTAAAGCAAGTGTCTGCATGTCCAACTACCTAATTTGTAATTACAACTTCTCATGGCACTTCATTCTTTTCTGCAATTTCTTTCTCACTCTCCTAGTTTTGCATGGCAGCCTAGTGATTAACCCAGAATGCTTAGCTATTTCCTCCTCATTCACTCATTTCACTCAAGGGCCATATGCAGAATCACGTGCTGAAAGATGTTTGAAAAATCAGCTGCTTGGAATAGACATTTAAAAAAAAGAGAGACCCTTATTCAGTAGTAGTGGATATATCACAAAATCTAATCTGTTTGAAAAGCAATAAGGATAAATCTCAAAAATCGAGGAATTGAGCTTCCCTAAGACCCAGCAATTCTACTTCTTGGCATCTATACCAAAGACCTAAAAACTATTCCTAAAAGATATTTTCAAATCAATATTCATGGTACCACAATTTACAAGAGTCAAGACTTTGAAACAATTCAAATGCGCATGACAGGATAAAGAAATGATGGTTACATACACATAATGAAATACTACTCAGCTATATAAAAATAGAAGTAGTGTAATTTGTTCTTTCTTTGATGGATTTGAAGAGTATCATTCTGGGTAAAGTCAGTTAGAAGAAGAGTAACAGATACAGAATTATTTCCCTCATGTGTGGAACAGAAAGAAACATAGCAAGAGACTCATCATTGCCCAAAAGAAAATAAGTACTTACTTGTCTTCAGTAGGAAGTTTGCCATAGCGCAGGGTGGATATGGAGGGGGGATAAGACTCAAGATGGGGACTAGGCAATGGAAGGAAAAAATTCTAGTGGAGGGTTTGCTGCTGAAGCATTAATTTTATGAATCCTTAACTTAACAGAATTGTAAATCACAAAATAATATTTAAAGAAAAGTTATTTTAAATGTGAAGTTAGACATTTTATAACCACATATTCTCATTAAATAGCACATGTGTCTCAAGCATAGGCAGATCAATAGTAGTTCTTAGTGAATCTTCTATATAACACTTTGAATGCCAAAAAATATAGAAAATTAGGGGAAATGGCTACTTTCCCCAAACCACTATTAGATATTTTATGGCATAGTAAATAAGTTGTATATAATGAGCTTATTGCAAATATGAAAAACTGCATCCTAAAGTATAATATATACATATATATGTCTGTGCATACATTTTTATTATGTTATTATGTCCATATGTATGCATATTTAGACCACTTTGCACTCTGGAAAAAATAATGTAAAGAAAACTGGTTTATGGGATCCTCAAAGGTGATCATTGAAGTATATTTGAATCTAAAATAATTTTATTTTATTTAAAACTTTTTTGGATGTATATTTGTGTTACAGCCAGGAGTGCTCAAGGTTGATTTCTGACTTTGTGTTCAGGAATCCTTCTTGTTCTGGTAGGGCTCATCTGGGATGTTGGGCATTAACCTTACATCAGCTTCCTGTAAAGCAAATGCCCACACCACCAGACTATTGCTCTTACCCATATCTCACCACTTTAAAAAGTGTTGATGGATAAGAGTATTGTCCTCCAGTATTATCTGGTCCTTTCTGCTGCAACACCATTCACAGTTGGTGAAAAGTTACTTGATTTAGAGAATAAAATATGTAGAAAAATAGTTACCCTTCCAATGAGAAGTCCAAAGATGGATCCCCCATATTACTTTGAGATTTCATTTTCAGACTTCTAAAGGGAAGAATGCTAAAAGAGTTGGAGTTGTTTAATGAAAGTGCCTTTGAGTAATGCGGATGTCCAGCAACACTGAACACTTATATCAAGGTTTGAGGTCAGTTCTTAGCATGGTCCACTTTACTGAATACTGGTTCATAAACATGGCAGAACAAAGGATGGTATGTTTTGTTTTTGCTTTTGGAACATACCTAATGGTGCTCAGAGGTTACTCCTCATTCTGCACTTGGGAATCATTCCTGGTGTGCACAGGGGATCATAGGGGATGCCAGGGATTGAACTTGGCTCATGCAAGGTCATATGAAAAGCAACCTTCCCACATTCTCTAGGAGCTGGTCTTTCTGATGAACATCATCAATGATAAACACAGTAGTTCTAATGTTCATTTATATGCTTGTTAAACAGCCTTACCAAGGAGGCAGAGACATCATTTTTCAGTAAGGAAGAAATTCTTGTGCCTCATTCTGACATCAAGCACACTATTAATTATTATTTCTGCAGATTAAGAAGAAAAGTAATTACAAAATATTTCAAGATAGCATTCCCCCCAACTTAGAGCAACAGAATTATAAATTAGGATGCAAATTAGATATTATCATCACATTTAATAACCAAGAATAAAAGGAAATAGGGTGGAACGTTGATAAATGCCCTACCTACAGGGAAAATTTTGTATAACAGATGGTCTTTGAGTCTGCACACACAGAACTAGCTGCCATTACAGTGAAAGTTTAAGTAAAGAAAGTTTCCCATATCAAAAAGAGGAATATGAATTATCAACATATTTAGCATGCATTAACCAAATTAATGTTAACTGTGTACTATACAGTTCTTGACAAAAAGAAATTCAATAGATGCTTCTATTGCTAAAAATGTTATAGGAATTTTTATGGAAGGAGTATAGAACTCCTAAATAATAGTTAGGGAAACTCAGATTGCAATATCAGGTGAGCTGAGTTAACCAGATGAGCTGCTTCAATATTTATGTTCACTTATTGCAATGTTGTTTAGGCCCAATGGTGTTGTGGTTTGTCAGGGACTTATCTAGTCATGCTTAAGGACCATGTGGCACTGAGAATCATATTTGGGACCTTGCTGTATGCAAGGTGAAAAACCTTTTGAAGTCTCACTCTAGCCATAGTATGTTCCATTTGCCTGTTTTGTTTAATAACTAGAATAAAATAACCAAATACTAGGATTGTACCTTGTTTGCAATATGGGGAATATCCTCTTTAACTTGATATATCACATGAGCTAACATGTAGAGGTATAGAAGGCTTTCATGTAAGCCTTCTCTCATCAATGTGCATGTGGTTAGCTTTGAATCTTGCCCAATGTGACCTACTTTTCATAACAACTCATACCATCTTTCAGACTCCACCCCAAGCATGTTATGTGATAGAAATCACAGGATGTATACTAATGTAGATTTAATCAACTCAAATTCTAAGAACTTGTTTTCATCTTCTTAGAAAACTCTAGCTTGGTCATATGTCAATCAAAGGCGTCCCTTGATGTTGGCCACTATAATAGGCACCCCTCCCCATCAGTCTGCTCTAGAGTTGAATTGAGGTTCTGACAGACATTTGTGATTCCTGTCTCACTTTTCTTCTCTGATGAGGCACTTTTCTCTGGACCAAGATTATAATTCAGATTTTAGTTGCATAAAACACAAAAGTTCAATAGGGGAAAAATCAGATAGTTAATTGCAAATTATTCAAAGTCAATGGCTTCTTCCATGGAAAAGCAGCCATGAGACCAGAGCAATAGTAGAGTGTGTGAGGCACTTGCTTCGTAAGAGCTGACTGGGATTCCATCCTTAGAATCCCATGTAATCTCTTCAACACTGTAGAAGTTATATCCCTGAGCTCAGAGTCAGGAATAGACCCTGAGCACTGTCAGATGTGGCCCCCTGTAATTGAAGCCAAAATGAGGGTCTGGTGAGATCCAGGTCTGGAAGCAAACATTGATGCAGGAAATAATCCACACATTGAAAAGGTACAAGAATGGGTTCAGGAAATCTAGCACTCAAGCAAGGAATCCCATCACACAAGCTTTCTGCTCCTTAGGAACAACACAGCTCAGTGGAGGAAGACCCAAGAATGAGCGCCTGCTTTCCTCAGACCCCTCCTTTTATTGACAAGAATCAGGCCCCACCCTAGGGTGGGAGGAATCAGGCCCCACCCTAGGGAGGAAAGGAATACCAAGTAGGAATAATCCAATATCCCATCACCAAATCACACCTTAGGGTGGAGTATGATGAATATTGATTAGGGTGGGACCAGTAATCCAACAGCCCCAAACAAATGAGAAAGAAGAAAAGATAGTCACAATTTTCAGAATATTTCTCAAATAATCTTTAAATTATTCATTTCTCTACAGGGCTATTTTCACCATTTCAGATTTCAACATATCACTGAGTTCCTTGCAATGTTTAAGAGTTACATGTGTGCTTGTTTCTGCATGTTAATGTGTTGTACACATGTGCACCTTTATATACTTTATCACCTACTAGATACTGGGATCTTGTTATTCTTGTTAATCCTTGTTATGTAGCTAGCATGTATATTGATGCTATTTATCTAATGTATATATTGTATAACCACATGCAATTTCTTTTACATGTTTTCTTTAAATATATGACTATAATAGTTTTTCATTATAATAATGCAGTACACTAATATATAATCTATATTGTATAATGTATAGAATATACAGTACCTATATATATTATCTATCATATATTATTGTATTATATTAATATATATTTATATATGTATATATGTACTATGATGAATAATTATATGTGATAAATATAATATGTCATACAATATGTACCAATACTTAGTAGGATATCCATACCCTTATTTTAATATTTTGGAATATAGAAAAATTATTTAACTATCAAAGAACTAATAATTTAAATGTGAGAGCAAAACCACCATTTCTCCAGATGAGTGTTATTAGAAGACAAGGGAACACAATCAGTGTCTCCTTCCCCTCAACTGCAGGGGAATTTTCTCAACCGATTTATACCCACATCTGATACATGATCTATCATTTCTGCACTGAGACAAGTGCATCTCTGAAATTTTCATTCTTTCATTCTGTCAATTCCTTGAACATCAAGTTCTAAATAAAAAATACGTTCATAATCCTAAAGCAATTGTTGAGATATTGTTTCTTATCCCAATGATTATTTGAAAAATTGGTCCACTTAAAAAAGAAGCAATACATCCATTATATAACTTCCCTAAACAGTTCATTAGCATCAAAAATTTTTACCCATGTGGCCGGAGTGATGGTTCAGGTTAGGGCGTTTGTCTTGCATGCGGCTAACCCAAGAGGACAGAGGTTTGATCCCCGGCATCCCATATGGTGCCCCCCATCCAGGAGCGATTTTTGAACACATAGCCAGGAGTAACCTTTATGCGTCACCAGGTGTGGCCCAAAAACCAAATCCCAAAAAAACTACCTTTGCCCCCCTTCCCAAGTTCCAAAGTCCTCCTTTCTATTTCCCATGCATTTTTATAGAGTTGCCAATAAAAATGCGTGTTGTGCCAAAGATGTCACATTATCAGAAATCATACAACTGAAGATACTCTCATGGTTATTGGCCTACCTTCAAGGTCCTGAAAATAGGGAAAAAGTACAAGACTGACTAATGGATTAACCATAAGTATAAATCAGGACTGATATGTTTTTAGACAGAGCAAAGCAATTTGGCGATATTTGGATCTAGAAATGGGAACTCCTGTTTCTAACTTGTCCCACATAATGGGATGCAGAATTTTGAAGGTTTTATACCATCTCTTACCATGGTAGAAACTGGTTTAATTTGCTGCTAGCTAGGCAGAAAGTTGAGAAACTAGACCTAGATCTTCTCAGACATGTGAGCAGAGTAGAAAGTTTCCTGGGGGAGGGGGATACAACACGTTCAGCGTCATGATTAAACTTGGAAATAAAAGAGTTGATTTATGAAATCTATCCAAAAATATATATGATTTCTTCCCAACTGCTCCTGCTTCGAAAGAATGTTTTATAGCAGGATTAGCTCTGCTTCCTGTTGTCTTGAAATAGAAGTTTCACAGCAGCAGAAAACCCTCTTTAGCCTCCTTATTTCTCCCTGTCTGTCATCTACACACTTAGGAGTTTGCACAAGGGCAAAATCTTGACACGAGCCACGCTAAGCGAGATGAAGCTCTGTCCTCTTTCTTTGCTTGGAGCCCCAGGCTCTTGCAAGGCTTGTGTGAAAAAACAATTGCATTTAGGCAAAGGTCAAAAGCCAGGATGAAGAGACCGGCTGATTAAAAGCCTGCCCTGAAGGCAGAGAAACTCCCACTTTCTGATTCAACCCCAAAGACTTTGAGCTTGTGCTAGTTTTCTGGTTAATTTTTCAATCCTCTGGGGTTGCTGAAGATCAGAATATTGTTGAAACCTCAAAAGCATTCAAAGGCGCTGGCTGGACCCATACAGTTTGACTTGGTTCTGACTGCGAGAGTTTCTTTAATTTCAGCTTCTCTTGCTTCCTCCTCCCATTTCTCTCTGACACCTTGCACCATTTCAAATGGCTCATTTTCAAGCTATAATATTTAAGACAAAGAATTTCTACAAAGCCTTGGAAAGGAACTAAGTTCTTTACATTTTACAGAAAGTGAAGTATATATTTTTTTTAATCTGTGGCATTGATACATGAACCTTGAACATTTTAAAGGTTTAATTTTTATTCTGGCTACTTTCGTGCACAAAACCTCAGAAGATCATTTTCTTTTTATATTCCCCTGGCTTCCTGTTTTCAGCCAAATCTGAAATACCACAGCTTGACTTGGGACAAGTACTTTTTTTAAAACACACAAAACTTTCCAAGCTTGGTAGGGACACAGATTTCTGCATTCTGTACCACGGAAGTAAAGACAAAAAAAAAAAAAAAGTAATAAAACAACATTTACAAGGATGGATAAGCATGTGTTCTTATAGTCCTAGATCTATATGTTCAGACCTCAAATGGAGTGATTGCAACCCCAGAAATTAAGTGGCTGTCCAGATAACCACATGTGCAAATGCTCTAAGGTAAAACAAGAGCTGCAATAGTCAGACAGTGCTGTGGAAAACATACTATTTCCATATGACCCAGACATTCTCCATCCAGAAGAATTCAAAGCAGTGTTTCACATGCATACCAGTGTTTAGAGCATCTTTACTCAAAACCAACCAACGGTGCAAATAGTCCAAGCATTTGTGGATGCCTTTGAATAATTGCAATGTTGTCTGTCTGGGCAGTGAAATATTTATTCAAGAAACCAATCAAGTACTTAAAGGGGCACCAACGTGATAGACATGAAAGACTTGAACTAAGGGAAAGAACCCTGTTACAGAGAGAATGGTTATTCCACTTCTCTGAGTTTTCCAGAATAGGAAAATTTCCAGAGATATGAAGAGGGAAAGAGAGGGCTTTTGCAAGAATGGTAGGTAGTATATGCCACTATTTAAAGAAGAAACAAAAATGGTCTAGAAATAATAGTGGTAGTATGCAATGGTGTGTAAAGGCTATCATCCTTGGAACTCTACATTTATTTATTAGTGATATGTTTATTTAAGCAAGAGTATTACACGCATGATTATAGTTGGGTTCCAGTCTTAAAAAGAACACCCCCCTTCACCAGTGCAGCATTCCCACCACCAATGACCCCCATTCCCCTGCCTGTCTTCTAAACAGGCATTCTACTTTTCTCACTCACTACCATTGTCATGATAGGTGTTGGTGTAGTTATTTCCCTAACAGCATTTACCACTCTTTGAAGTGAGCTTTATATCATGGGCCATTCCTTCTATCTCTCATCTCTATTGTCTCTGGGTATTAATACAATAATGTCTTTTATTTTTCTTAAATCCCATAAATGAGTGAGGCTATTCTGTGTCTGTCTCTCTCCCTCTGACTTATTTCACTCAACATAATAGTTTTCATATACATCCATATTTAGGAAAATTTTATTATTTCATTTTTTCCTGCTATCTACATAGTATTCCATTGTGTGTATGTACCACAGATTCTTTAGCTGCTTATCTGTTGCCTGGCTTCTGGGTTGTTTCTAGATTCTGGCTATTGGAAATAGCACTGCAATGGATATAGGTGTGCAAAAGGTTTTTTGTATTGTATTTTTGTGTACCTAGGGTATATCCCTAAGAGTGGAATAGCTGGATCATATGAGAGCTCAATTTCTAGTTTTTTGACGAATCTCTATATTGTTTTCCATAAAGGCTGGACTAGATGCCATTCCCATCAGCAGTGAATGAGGTTCCTTTATCCCCACATCCCCGCCAGCACTGATTGTTCTTCTTTTTTGTGATGTGTGCCAGTCTCTGTGGTGTGAGATGGTACCTCATTGTTGTTTTGATTCTCATCTCCCTGATGATGTGGAGCATTTCTTCATGTGCCTTTTGACCATTTGTATTTTTTCATTGAGGAAGTATCTGTTCATTCCTTCTCCTCATTTTTTGCTGGGGTTAGATTTGTTTCTTGTTAAGTTCTGTTAGTACCTTGTATATCTTAGATATTAGCACCTTATCTTATGGGTATTGGGTGAATAGTTTCTCCCATTCTGTGGGTGACCTTTCTATCCTAATTACTTTTTCTTTTGGAGTGCAGAAGCTTCTCAGCTTACTGTAGTCCTATTTGTTTATCTCTACTTCAACTTCTTTGGACAGTGATGTTTTCTCCATCTAACACTATTCACAAAGGTCAAATACAAATGGATTAAAGAACTTGATATCAGACCCAAAATAATAAGGTATATAGAGGAACATGTAGGTAAAACACTCCATGACATTGACACTAAAGACATATTCAAGAATCCATTTATTTAAAAAAGATTAACATGGAAAAGTCATAAAAATATAAATATGCTTATGTATATTTTACTAAGTAGAAATAAAGTGAAAGGGAAAATAAACAATCAAGGTATGGTTTATTATCTTGGCACATAAAGTCGTGGATACTATTATAATTTAAACTACTGAAGTTTTCTACTTCCATATGGAAGAGAATACTATAGGCAGGGCAATGTCTTACATTATCCTCCACCTCTCCCCAAATGCCCCTGTATCATACTAATATAATATTTTATGCTGAGATTTTCCACACCCAGGGGGGTTCTCTATCTGGTGCATATAAAACTTTACTCTGGATCATGCAACATCCTTATCTCCTGTGTAAAATTATTACATATTGGTGTGCTCTGACCTCAGAAAGGTATAATCACAGAATTATTTTGCAAAAGGGAGGTGAGAAATTTCAGGGGGTTTCCTGGAATACATGGGAAACTGATGAACGTTGACTGTGGCTATGTCCCTTAACCTAGAAAATCCTTGGGGTGGTTGATGCCAACATGTGTTCTTCTCTCATGATTCAAAGTCAGATCTGTCTATATATGTATCTATATATGCCTCTATGTATCTATGATCTATCTATATTCCATCTATCTATCCAACTATCTAACTCCATCGATCTATCGAACTATCCATCTATATGTCCATCTTACTGCCTGCCTGTCTGTCTATCTATTTATCTACCTATCTTTCATCTACCTATCAATACTCTGATGGACTCAGAATCTCCTTGTCAGCCCACTGGTGATGGAGCTCTTCAGCTTTCGAATTTCAACAAATAATCCAGATTCAGAGCTGTTCCAGGTAAGGAACTGAGCTCAAACTCAGTTTTTTGTTTTTTTTTTTTTTTATGTTGGAAAATAGCTGTGTTACTACTTCACCATTGCCCATTATTCAAGGGACCTTTTGACTTCCAGATAAGTGTGTTTAAACATTCTTTGTGGAGACTGGTGAACTAGTTGTCAGAAGCAGATAAACTTCTTGTCGGCAATCTGAGCAGAAAATCTCTTTGGGGTCCCATAGTAAATTAAAGACTGTTCTGCACAGCTGACACTTAGTCAGATCTGCTTAGCCTTTGCTCTACTTAAATTCCTCTTCTCATTTGTAATGCAAGCCCCTGATCTTTCTTACAATGAAACGGCAATATAGAAGGAATAAAGAAGATGCATTATTTCCCTCTCAGCCTGAGAACAGCAAAACTGAGGTTGTGATAGAGAGAACTTTCCTTACATGAGTGAGGTCCTGCAGTGAGTCCCAGAGTACACAAAGAAAACACAACTAAGAAACAAAAATCTGACCTACTATTATGAATTCCAAATTTACTGTTTGCTACCTCTTTCCGGCTTGAAAAAATTCCATACAGAATAATTTTTTTACTTATTATGTATCTACAGCACTTGGGAGAATGTAATGTCTTGTATCATCTATAAATTTTACAAGTACAACTAGATTTAATTCTCCAGATATATTTGATTGTTTACACATCTGGAAAGAGATCTAAGGATACTTTCTTTATAGGACTCGGTAGTGTAATAGTACAGCAGATAAGGCATAGAGCATATGTCTTGCATATGGCAGATCTTGTCCAATACTAAATTTCTCATGTGGTCCTCTGATGCACATCTAGAGAGATCCCTACAGAAAGAGGCAGGAGTAAGCCCTGAGAATGGACAAACATTTCCCTGATCCAAAAGACACACTTTTGGGACACAATAATAAATCATAAAAGTATAAATCATTATGATTTCTCATTGAATGTTATATTTAGTTCAAGAAGTATGAAAGTATGAAGCTAGTAGACACTATCAAGAGATAATAATCAATACCAACCTCTAAAAACCAAAAAGGAATCTATCTAAAGATCATATGACAGGAGAAGCCAAAATGCCATGACTAATGTACCTCTTGTTTTTTTGTTTTTGGGTCACCCCCAGTGACGCAAGGGTTTACTTCTAGCTATGTGCTCAGAAATCACTCCTGACTTGGGGTACCCTATGGGACGTCAGGGGTTTAAACAGAGTTCTGTCCTAGGTTAGTGCAGGCAAGACAAATTCCATACAGCTTGTGCCAGCACTTTGGCCCTACTACAATATTAAAAAAAAAAAACAGAATCTCAGTCTAGTCTCATAAAACAAACAAACACATATTAGTATCACTTCACAAAATGGTGGGTCAGTGGTCTTTTAAAGTCCCTAAGTCATAAAAGGCAAAGAATGAAGGAGGAACTGGCCTGGTGAAGAAAACAAAGGAAGCAAGAATAAGAAATGTATGTGAAACATGTGGTAGGACTATGCTAGAAAAATTATGGAACAACTCTGAATTATCCAAAAATTAGTTATTAAACTATTCATTTCACTAAAATGGTAATTCTGCATTGCTACTATCACTTCATTTTATATATTTATTTATGTATTATTGGTTAACATAACCATATAATTAATAAAATATATTGTGAATACTAACAGTGATTAGAATAGTTAGTGTTACTAATAACAATTACTTCATAATGAATAAAAATTTTCTTATTTAAAGAAATGTTCTATTATAGATTATGTAAATAATATGAGGGGCTGGAAATGAACACAGGAACTTTATAATTTTGCAGTTTTTTACAGTACTACTTGTTTCACACAAAAATAATTTTTTCTTGAGTTTTGGGTTCTTGACACCTTGCTCTGAGCTCATCACTCCTGGTGGGGTTCAGGGGTTCATATAAGATGACAGGAATGAGTCCAAGTTTAATGTGTGCAGGGCAAGAGCCCTACTCACTGTACTATCACTCAAAGAGAATATTTCAGTACAAGTTATTTTTCTACATTCAGCATGTAGACACCATGTGGCAGAGAGCAGGCATAAGGTGGCAAGGATAGGGCAAGCCTGACTGTACAAAACTAGATCATAGTACCTCGTCTGTAGACCTGCAAACAAGACTGTCATCTCCAACTGTGCCATGTGAAAAAAAAAGTCTATGCATTCTCCTCATGCCAGTGAAAACATAAGATGGGTAATTCTGTATTTTTACTTTCCTTTCTTCTTTGTAAAATAAATTTGCACATTATAAAAAGATAATTTATTTTCTTATAGCTGGAATGTACACTGTCTCCTTAAATAGTCAAAAAAAATACAGGTCTCTGAATCTGGAAGTATTACACATGACCATGGTCTCAGAGCAATTTTTGAGGACATAATAAATCAGTTTATATGAACTCCAATTATATCATGTACACATTAATGCATCAGTCTTGTTTCACTGATAAGGCCATCTGGTCAACCCTGACTCTTGTAGCACATAGCTTTTGCAAACTGTGCCTGATTTCACTCTTTCAGTAATTATCTGAAGTAGCTACTGTACTTTTATTTTAAGGAATCATTCAGATAAGTCAAACAACTCAAAATTTTGTGTTGACTTTAAATAGGTCTTCCTTAAAATGATGGTACCTAGTTCTAGTTCTACTGTTCTGCAGTAATCCACAGGATTATCTTTAAGAAATTATGATAACTGATTTGTTAGACTAGGTTATAAACTCAGTGTTCCAAATGTAGGATTTGGAACATACCAGCTGGAAGAGAATACAAGGCTCTTACGAAATCTTGCCAATGAGAAAATTTGAAGACCAGATTTAATTCAGTCACTTCTTTAGCCACATCAAGCCTGACTAGAGAAATTGCAGGTCAGGCTCATCCTGCTCAACCACACCAGTGGAATGGACAAGGGATGACAAATATTTGCTCTTTCTAAATTTGAGGATCTAGAGGCAATGAAAATAATGAAAACATCAAGTAACAGCAAGACTCCTCCTGGCCCAGAGATAGCATGACCCTCTTGAAAAACTTAAACCAGCCCATTAGTTCGCTGTGAACATGAAAAATCCATATAGAAAAGTAACTTTGAAATCATCACACTTGGTTAATAGGAAGTCTTTTCTGTTTTCCAGATGTTCCTTAACAGGGCTCAGAGCACGAATCCCAGCATGACATCACATTGTGGAGCTAATAGGAAAAAGAAGTAGGGAACTTGTCTTATGCAAGGAATTATGAAATATTCATGGAATAAATCATGCCAATGCCTTAGACTACATTATATTTACATAGAATATAGAAATACATTTGCTTCTTGTAGGATTTACAACTGCAATCGTCAGATCAGTTTTGGACAGGTAACTAAATTAGAGGATCACTAGTCAGTTATTCTAATGGTCCAGAATAATTTGAACTTCTGGTATGTATATGTGTCTATTCCATTTATTTGTAGCTATAAAACCACAAAGAATGGAGCAAATATTGATGAGCTCAACTAGGAATAAGTAGTTTGTATCTCTCTCTCTCTCTCTCTCTCTCTCTCTCTCTCTCTCTCTCTCTCTCACACACACACACACACACACACACACACATTATGAAGCTACAGAAAATTCCATCCCTATTATGTTGCTAAACTACTTCATTTCCACTGAGCCTCTCCATAGCTTTCCTTGCTCAATTGCAATAGGTCAATGCAGCTTCTCTCTCCAGTGCTGAAAGGAGGCAAAACCATGACCCTGCCCAGCACAGCTTGGTAGAAACTTGGAGAGAAAAAGAAGGAGGCCTGGCTGAAGCAATCTTTCTTCCCGTCCTGCAAACTGCATGACAGTGCACTGATTCCTAATGGAGCTACATGTGTTCCCATAATGTTTCTTGTAGGCAAGTGGCACATTCTTCCCCCTTCCTCCCCCGGGCTTGGCATTTGAGACCAAAGAGAACTGGGAATAGCAGGATATTGAGCTGCTACCCCAACCCTCTTCACAGGAGTCCTTGCTCTCCCTCTGGGAGCTCAGCTAAGGTGCTAATCACTTTAGTCTGGGGCAGCCCTGCTCTGCTCTTCCTCAGTCCAATGTGGCTACAGCTGCGTCATTCTCTTTCCAACTATCTCTTATTGTTTCCACGCCAACAGCAGGCGCTGCTCAGAGGGAGACAGGAAGTGCATTCAGAAGGTTGGGAGAAATTTCTCTCCAGTTTCAGAGAAAACAAATGAAAACAAGAAACACTAAGATGAATACTCATAACAATTCCAGGAAACCCTGCTTCCAAATTCTGGACACCCTTTCTTTCATTGGTGGTCTCAGTCACAGATAGTACTTAGTGGCAATAATCATAGTTGTAGAGTGATCATTATTGTTTATTTTGATTTCCTAAGTGTTTTTCTGGGTGGGTTGCACATTGTGTAGAGGTAAACTGTTTACACAGCAGTAATTATGAGAACAACATAGAAAATCTCAAGGAAGAGTCTAGAAAATACTTGATTATCCTTTCTAAAATTGTCAAAATAATCAAATGCCAGGACAAGTCTCAAAATATTGTGAAACTAAAAGAGGATAGGGCCGGAGAGATAGAAATGGAAGTAAGGCGTTTTCCTTGCATGCAGAAGGTCAGTGGTTCTAAACTCAGCAGCCCATATGGTTCCCCTGAGCCTTCCAGGAGTGATTTCTGAGCGTAGAGCCAGAAGTAACCACTGAGCACTGCCGGGTGTGACCCCCCAAAAAACAAAAATCAAAAACAACAACAAAAGAGTATGGTTAAGGGACTGGAATTCTGGGTGGAATCTGAAAGCAGAAAAATATGTATTTGGTTAAATCATAGAGATATGACAGTGATATTTTAATACTGGCTCATTAATTATGACACACATATACCATACTAAGACGTGAACACAGGTAAGTTTGAGTATCAGGGTTCTATATATTTTGAGAATTTTCTGTAAAAATATAATTTTTCCTTTGGAGGTTGAGAAAAATGCTTCAATTATGAAAAATGGTACAACAGAAATAATAAAAATATTTTAAAACAGTGAATTTACACCATTGTTCATGTGTATAAAGGTATGTAACCAGTCTGTAAGAAATACTGAAATATAGATTATAGCAAGAGATGGTACATCGAGTAGGGTACCTGCCCCTTTAAGTGGCCAACTCGAGATGGATTCCAGGCATTTCAAATGGTCTGGGAGCATTGTCAGGAGTAATGTCTGAATATAAAGCCAGGAGTAACCCCTGAGCTCTTCTGGGTATGGCCCCCAAATATAATAAAAACAAAAGAAAAAGTAAAATTCAAACATAAGTGAATATCAATTTTGACCATGACTTTGGCAAAAAGTTAATGAGACAACGGTGACAATTCCACATCCTGTTAACATTTTTGATGTAATTTTTCCAATAATTTCAATGTTTATAGTGCTTGTTTTTCCTATTTTAATGTTGTCAAAGAAAATATTCACCATTTTTTAGTGGTGAATCATAGCTTCAGATAAATATGAAAGATAAAGAGCATGGAAGATTCATCTATGTAAAAGTGTCCTTACCAAAATATTATGGATCATTTTTCTGAGAAGAAAATAGTCTAGGGGCCGGAGAGGTAGCACGGAGGTAGGATGTTTGCCTTGCATACTGAAGAATTGTGGTTCAAATTCCAGCATCCCATATTGTCCTCCAATCCTGCCAGGAGCAATTTCTGAGCATAGAGCCAGCAGTAACCGTAAAATAAGTAAAAGTTATTCAATATTGGCTATTAATGTCAACTATAATCAATAAAAACTGAAAGACAACTAGAACCTACAAAAAGGCAATCAATTCAAAATAAAATAAATGAAATTACTTTCAGTTTAAAGAAGTGTTTTTGTTGTGGTTGTTGAATAGACAATTTGGCTTGAGGTCAGAGAATTTCATAGTTTCACAAATGAGAATGTCTTTATTCTCGGCATCTTTCAGTAAAAAAATTATTTTCTCTCTTTATACATTGCTATCTCAGAATTCAAAATATCAACAAATTAATGAATGAAAATGTCCCAGAGAGTTCAAAGATGAGAAATTGTTTGTTCTTTTTCCTTTATCTTAAAGGTGCTATCATAGAAATCCTGAACTGTTATATATATTCAAAAGACTCTCTCAGTCATCCTGAAATGTTAATTCTGGACCCAAAGAAATAGTGTTTATGCCACCAAATCTTTCAGTGTTGATGACAATAGATCCGTAATAAAAATGCAAGCGTCAGTTTCCATCTGTCCCAGATGTGCTGGTGACACCACAGAAGATTGTGTGTGGTGCTGGCTTATGAAATAAGACTTACCCTTTTTCCCAGCTTAGACGAGTCTAAGTGTGTTGAAGACCTTTGCTTCTCTCTCCTTCCCTCTAGACTTCTCTGCCTCTGATCTGGAGAGTAGGAGAGCAGCTAAGACTTTGGTATTTCTTCCTTCAGGGAAAATTGAATTTTAATAAGGTCTCCTCTCAATCTTGTTTTCTGTACTTATAGATACAACAAAATGTAACAAGAATTATCTTCTATCAGTGTCCTAGCCTTGACTGCCTATCCCAAACTGCTTAGCTGCATGTGATACATAAATGTTCTATGTCTGTGTCACTCCAGGAACATATTCTGTTACCACTGGGAAAAATTGCCCTGAATAAGATGCTAAGTGATGGCAAAGAGTCTGTGATGATGTTGAAATGCAGTAGACACTATAGATACAAAGAGCAGGTGCTTCTGTGAAAGAAACTGATATAATAGCCAATATTGAAGTGCTTGAAACAGTAGTCAACGAATTATTGGAATGCATTAGTCTCATGATGCACAAAAAAGCTCCAGGAAAAATTTACTTTATTACCCCACATGTTCATCGAGGAGGCTGACACTAGCTATTTTTATAATCTGGAAACACAGAACTGTGCTCAAGCAGCAGATGAATGATAAGGTTTCATTGGCAAATTCATCGACTCTGCCTTGGAGGCTAAACGCCACACACAACTTCCTTACTTCTGGCCTTTTAGTGATGTGACACATTAAGCTTATTATTTAATGCATTTTTCTTGGAGTCAGACCACATCATAAAACATACAAATCAAATGTGAAAGTAATACATTTTCGAGCATAATAGAAGGCGGAATCTAGCCTGGTAATGTATTACATAACAGCTATTTACTTATTCATTCACTCAATAACTATAGATCTACCACCAAAAGGGCGCCAGATAGACACTGTACTCTAGAAACTGAACATAAGAGGAAATAAATGCGACCATCTACTCTATAAGAGTTCAGTAAACATTCCAATAATCTAAAAGGTCAAGGTCAGATCATAATGGATTCCATTACTGCAGGAAGGGGTGGTATCTGATTTGACAGGAAGGCAGGACAGAGACTAGACATGAGAAAACAGATGAACTTTATGTTGATAGGTATGAACTAAGCAAATAAAAATAACATTTAAAGTTGTATTGCAGGTAGGGGCTGGAGCAATAGCACCGAGATAGGGTGTTTGCCTTGCATAGGACTACCTTGGTTTGATGCCCAGTGAGTCCCAGATGGTCCCCCAAGCCAGTAGGGATTTTGTTTTGTTTTTTTTTTTGGGTCACACCCAGCAGTGTTCAGGGGTTACTCCTGGCTCTGCCTCAGAAATCACCCCTGGCAGGCACGGGGGAACCATATGGGATGCCGGGATTCGAACCCCAGTCCTTCTGCATGCAAGGCAAAACCTCTACTTCCATGCTATCTCTCCGGGTTTCTGAGCTTATAGACAGGAGTAACCCCTGAGTATCACCGGGTGTGCCCCCCCAAATAAAAGAAAAAACCACCAACATGATCTTGTGATGGAAAAAAATTCAAAATTCTGAGATTTGGAGAAAAAATTAACACAGATTTAATAAGAAAGTGAACCTGATTTTGATTCATAATTATGTTGAAAAGAAGGGTAGGGCCGGAGAGATAGCATGGAGGTAAGGCGTTTGCCTCTCATGCAAAAGGTCATCGGTTCGAATCCCGGCGTCCCATATGGTCCCCCGTGCTCGCCAGGAGCGACTTCTGAGCATGGAGCCAGGAGTAACTCCTGAGCACTGCCGGGTGAGACCCAAAAACCAAAAAAAAAAAAAAAAAAAAAAAGAAAAGAAGGGTAAACAGTTATGGATTAGAGACTACCTATATGTCAAGCATGAAATTGCCAATATCCTAAAGAAGAGGAAATTCTTATAGCTACAATTGCAAAAATCATATGCTTATATTAATAGTACTCTGACATGCAGAAAAGATACTCGCATTGCTATGAAAGTGTTTGGGCAGTATAAAGAAAAGTTAGAAATGAACTTTTGTAGTCTGTCTCATTGGAATATAGGTGAAATGGTGCTGGAATCATATTGGTAAAGTTTATTAAGATAGAAAAAGAGAGAGGTGAGGGATTAAGATTCATAGTACATAGCATGTTGGGCATTTGCATGCAGCCAACAAGGGTTGGATCCCAGGAATTCCATATGGTCCAATGAGCATAGCTGGGACTCATTCCTGAGTGATGAGCCAGGACAGACAGCTCCACATTGCCAGGTATGCCCACCTCTCCAAAAAATACAGAGATGAGAAATACTTAAAATGTAAAATTAACAATGCTTGATAATAGAGTAGTTCTAGTGACAGGTAGGAAGCTAGTGAGAGTAAGTAGTTGAATATTAGCTTTATATTTCTGACAAAGACAAATAACACTTCTGAAAATAGATGATTGCTGGAAGCAAGAAAAACTAGAGAGGAAATATTAGAAATTTGGAAGAAAAAGACAGGAGTCCTCTTTCTGGCTGAGTAAATTCTGAGAAGCCTTTCAGATACTGATGGGAAAAAATAAGAAACTTGTTAGAGCTGAAGTCAGTAGAAAGCTCTGACTTGTATATATCAATTTATGAGAACTTATTTTAGGGTGTTAATCTCTTCATGAAGAGATGAGTTCAATT
Source organism: Suncus etruscus (assembly GCF_024139225.1). Classification (NCBI taxonomy): domain Eukaryota; kingdom Metazoa; phylum Chordata; class Mammalia; order Eulipotyphla; family Soricidae; genus Suncus; species Suncus etruscus. Next base: position 120,589,716 of record NC_064855.1, read on the forward strand.
TAGTACAAATAAGATTAAATAATATTTGCCACAGGACCATGAGTTTACTTTTAGGATGTGAGTAGGCTTAGATATTGGGATATATCATAATGCTCTTCTCATAGGTACAAGAAAGCAGTTGATTACAATTATAGACAAAATGACAACTAGATGATTCCATAATCAATGGTTTCCTCAGTTACAAATGACAGGCAAAATCTAAAGGTGATGAAGTTGGTGATATTTTTTTTCTTAGACAAGTGGTGATTTATTCCTTAATGTGATCTGACAATTTGTATATTTCCCAATCAAAGTTATAGGTATAGGCCTATAAATCTAGATATTACTGCAAATTTACAGAGAATCTTGCTTATTAGTTCTGTTGTCTATTGCTCAATTTTTGTGTTTGACTCAAAGAAGACTTTCACATCAGAAATTGTAACAGCTTTTAATATCTGGACAAATAACTTGCTGTATATCAGTATTCTTTATTTGAGGCTGAAATTACAGAACTCAAATATAAACTCCAATTGCCTATGCTTGTGGTTTAGAAAAATTTTGACTACTTTATAGGAGTATGAAATATTTTTATTTCTCTTTCACTTATGTAAAATATAGTGTTAAAATTAGTTTACAGACTTTAAATTACTCAGTATACTCAAATTCCCCAGATTTAGATTAAATTGGTGAAATGAAATATACATTTATAACAAAGTAGATTTTCAAGCACATAAAAATATATTGCTCAGAGATTTTTAAGAAGTAAAGTCCGTACAATCTAGTAGATATTTTGTGAAATTGACTACCGTTTTATGTAGTTTTCCTTGTTAAAAAGAGCATCTTTCTAGAATATGGCTGATTTGGGAGGATATTCATGCTAATCAACAGAAGGCAATAGTAGAAAGACAAATTTAAGGTGATCTTACATACATCGATATGATGACTGAAAGAGAAGGAAATGCAATTGCCAATGGGAGAGGGGGGAAAGTATCTGGGTTTTAAATTCAGAGCCAGGGTAACCAAGTGGGGAAATTAGTGGAAAATGGAAAGTAAAGGACCAATAGATAGTAACATAGAGACATTGAGTGTTAGGTTTGGTGTGTTAAAATTGCAATGTATAAACATGTACACTTCCATAAACAAATGTTGCTTGTATAATTTAATAAATTTAAAAAGAAATCTAACTGTTTTAGTATCAAGTATTTCATCTATTCATGTTAAGTACACTTGTTCTATATTTTATTTTGGCTTGTTTTCTCATGATTATAGGAGTTAAACTTCTTTTCTAAATTTATATTAGTCTGTTTATAATAAAACCAACACTTCTACATGCTTAAGTATAAAAAATTAAATTAGTTAAATTGAGTCATTACTGATCAACTTTTATATCAACAGTAATTATGTTCTAAAGTGTGAGCTTGAACTTAATTTCCAGTGTCTTCTGGTTCTTAACATCTTGATTAATATTCAGCTCATTTAAATATTGAGAATTCTTATAAAGCAAAAATTTCTATTTAGCTTAGATCAGTGAAGCCTGTATTATTCATTAATTTACTTTACAATATTTTGCTTGTTATTTTATATGCTTTTTGAAACTCTGAAGGCATGTCAATGAATGTATTTAATTTTAAATTTATTTTAATGAAATAATTGTTTTACTCATTTTAATGAGTTTTTAGGTATTTTAGGGTCTATACAAGATATATATGTGTGTGTGTTTCAATCCTTGGTAATACAACAACCTACAGTGTGCAAGATCAATTCTAAATCAAGTTTATTTTTCTGTGAAATTATTATAAAATTATTAGTGACTCAATAATATATTGATAATAATATCATGAGCAATATTGGGGTGAATGTATTGTCCTATCATAAAAACAAATAGTTTTCTCTCTAAGAAAAGTAACATTTTTTTCAAAATATAAAAAAATCTAGTTAAGGACAAAAAGTGGAAAGCTAAATCGATATATTTGCTTACATATCTGCATCGGACATTAAATTACTTTTTCAATTTTGGCTAATAAAATTTATTTTTATGTGTGCATTTCTTTTGTTATTTTCTACTTTCTATTTTCTTTTGCTATTTTCTATTTTGTTACCTACAATGTGAAAACAATTTTTTTAAATGTGTCACTTATATTCAGATATTTCATTTCATTTGAATAATTTTCTTTACTGAATTCAACATAATGTTTAATATTAAAAATGTTCCCTTGCTTATAAAATAAGCTTTAGGTATTATAATTGTATTGCCTTCTATTCTTACATTAAAAAGTTTTATTGCATTTTCATTAATTACTTAACCCTATACTATTTGTAGGTACCTATGATCATATACTAAATGTGAAAAGCAGATAATTATTAAGATTTTGCCTAAGATTGTATCTTAATTAAAGAAGAAAAAAGGCAGGATATTGTATAATTTGTATACCTTAAACTATTTTTTGAGTTTTCCTAAGGAATATTTGAGAAATCAAAAGTTTGTGGGTTTAATTTATAAATAGGAACCTAATAAAAATATTTTCAGGTATGTTCTAGAATTTTTGAACTTACTTCAATACCAGGGTAGGACGTGGTAAGAAATTGCTATAGTTTAAATAAGAAACAATGAGTGTCTTGAACAGACCAGCTGCCATAATGAAATGTCACTAGCTGGGTGACTTAAAAAGAGAGATTGATCTTAAAGCTGTAAAGGCTGAAAGTCCAAAAGGTTGGCCCTAGTCAAATCTTTCATCTTAGATCACTATGTCTACCTTCCCCTATGACCTTTGTGTGTAAATGCAAAGTAGGTAAAGAGAATTTGGCTTTCTAGAGAATGCAATGGTCCAGAATGCTTTCTTCCTGAATGTGAAGAAACAAATCATTATGAAAACATGAGCTGACAAAGGTAACACAAACTTTTTGAAATGTTATTATCACTGTATTAATATTTAAACAGAATTAATAAACTCATATTTTTCACTCGAAAAAAAATCACCACAAATTATATAAACTCCCTCTCCACACAAATATATATATATATATATATATATATATATATATATATATATATATATATGTATACATGAATGTGTATTTTTTGAGGGTATATGTTTTCCTAATTAGTGCTCAATTTATCCAGGAAAAAGTCCTGGCAATTCTCTACCACCCAGAAATTAGCTTTAATGTGAGAGCTAGAGAATGTTGGGTGACCCAGGTGTCCTATTTTGCCAAAGCAATCCTTTAACCACCCAGTATCTCTGAGGAAACATCCAGTAATGTAATGTAATGTAGGGGTCCAAATTAGGTTTGTCTATGTGCAAAAATCTAACTTGAAACTCCCAAACTAAATTTATGTCCCTTTCTTAAATTTGTATTTGGAGATGAAATAAAATTTTTTTTGTTGTTGTTTTTAAGGATGTCTAGTTCTCACAAACTTTTCAATAGTTAGAAACTTTATTTTCCCTAATGTATTGTGAAAATGCAATTAGATATTTGTTATCAGTTCATTGAGCTGATCTTTTGACTAGGATCTAATTGGATGAGTTGACTGGAAAAAAAGTACAGTGCCATGGTGCCATTTATTTGAAAATAAATCCCCAAAATTGAAGTCTTAGAAGCCTAGTACTAAGAAATAAGACTAACTTTCTGTTTTGAGCCAAAACTCTTAAACATTTCTAGGAAAATTAGCCAGAATGTAACTGACTTCCTGGATTTCAGGTAATAACAAGGCACTTCCTGGCAGACTTCCTTAATTGTAAGGAGCTCCTCTAACTCTACAGCAACTGAAGCTTAAGAGAGGAATTCTTAGTCTTGGTTTCCTGAACTTAGATCAGCAAAGGAAGATTCTTTTTAAAAGACACAAGATCCATTGTGAAAACTTCCAAGTGCAACTGTGTCTTCTTCCTCTTGGGGAAGTTTAATAATCCATTGATTTAGATCCACAAAGCAAATTGAAGAATGCCCTTAGAGTTAACTTAAAGTCTGCTGCCTCTCTGTAAATAATGATATTAAACCTACTGGAACTTGTCTTGGTGTGATCCAGAACTATCGTTAGAAGCTAATTTAATCAGAAATGGGGAAGTTGCATTAAAAAGAATGTTAAAATTCCTGAGAGGTTGTTCTTGAAGTGAAATTCAGGAGATAGTCTGAAAGAAACTCAGTAATTACCTGTCCTATAGAAAACTATGTCTGTATAGATAGAATTGAAGTGGTAAGAACGTGACAATAATGCAAATGCATTCTTCTAGCGGACTGTAGATAATTACTGTCAGTGGCACTACTTATGTGTTCTGTGTCTTGGAAAATATCCATCTATGTAAAATTATCAATAGAACTAGTGGTAATATCTTCCTTTTTTCCTCATTTATAGGTCCCTGAAGAGACAAATCAGGAACAATCAAAACTATCAAAGGAAAACAAGAAACTTGGCATCCCTGTCTTAAAAAACAGGATAAGTGTAAACTGAAGAAAGATAAAGGGTCAAATAGTCCTGTCTTGTACATGTGAAACAGAATGAGTAGAAAAATGCACTGCATTTTATATTTAAGTGCAGTGAAGACACAGAAGTAGATTATGTTGACTGAGTGATGGAGGCGTGGATAGAGGAAAATTCGATGGGGGCCAGAAGATGTAGAGTGGTTAAATAATCAAGAGATGGTACAGTCCAGATGTTCCTGACCCAGAGTAGATTGCAGGATAATATGTCTATGAGTATCATGAGATAAAATCCTGGAGGATTTTTGAGTACTGTCATGTGTGACCCTGTGATCCCTAGTAGTGTATAGCTAGAACAGTGCCATGTTCTGGGGCCCCAGTTGAGCCAGTAGGCTGCTGGGCTGAGAATTACTGATAAGACTTCAGATCTCCCTGTGTACCATTATATACCCACACCCCACAAAAAGAAAGTAATTAAAAAAAGTATTTGGCCTCTTGTAAAATAAATCTCCACATTTTGAAGTCATCCTAAATGCTGTATTTCTAACCCCAGGTGGATAGGTTTGATGAGTCAGGGTAGTGGTGAAGGATTAAGCCAGCCATTGTTGAATAAAGTGTTTTCCTAAAATCTGGCTAACAATAATCAAACGAGAGAGAATCCTGGAACCTCAATTTGCTTTTGGAAAAGTGGTATAGTTTAGACATCCTACACTTTCTGGTAACTTAAGTGTGGTAAGTCTTATGGGATTGAATCCTTGACTCATGGGAAAACACACTCTAGTTTCTCAGTGTCTGAAGGGAATTGAAGTGTTGGCTACTCAGGTGGTTTCAGAAATTTGGCTTTCGTTATTAGAGGAAACCAGAGGAAAGTTGCTCTGTGAATTTAGTTTTCATGAAGAGTTAATACATCATCCTAGCTGGTAAAGAAAGATAATTTGAAACTGGGAAACCCAGTGATGTGATAACAGCAGGAAACAACTCTATTGTGTTGTGTTTTCATAGACAGCATGGAGAGCCAGTAAGTGAGACATAGTAAGCAGGACATAAACCATGATACTTCCCTCTGTCCAGGTAGCTCATCTTAAGTCCACCAGAGGAGTGTTAGAACTGGGAAACATGTCTCCCTTTGTACACCTGCATATTGTTGAGACCAGGATTCCACCAACTCAACTATGGTAGCTAGAGGGCTACACTCGTGATCTTTTTTTTTTTTTGAAAATTTTTGCTTTTGTATTTTGTTCCATACTCAGTTGTTCCTGGCGCTTATTCCTGACTCTGAGCTCAGAGATCACTCCTGGTACTGCTCAGGGGACCATAAGTTCCAGAGATTGAATCTGGGTGCAGCCTACCCACTGTACACTCTCTCCAGACCCCACCTAAGATATTGTTGATAGCGTAGGGCATAATTCTCACCAACTTTTGAGGGTGTTGTAGATCCCAGAAGAGGTAAGGATTTTCTCTAGACAAAAAATGAAAAGTCAGTTTTGGTATTTCCTCAAGTTTCCCAAAAATCTCTTCTTTACTTGCAGAAAAAGAATTTCAGAAGACAAATGATGGAGATTTAAAAAAAAATGTAGAGAAAGGGCCAGAGAAAAGCTCGAGGCTGAGTGCCTGTTTTTGCATCTGAGAACAGAATTTGATTGGTCCCCATTCCCTAACACAGCAGGATCCACAAAGTAATGTTCGAAGTGACCCCCAAGACATAGCTGGGACAACTGCCCAGACACTGCAGGGTGTGACCGAAAGCTCCAAATGAATAAACAAATGAAATATAGAGGAAATCAAAGAAAGTACACTTAAGAGAAGATAAGGGCTGCTCAGTGACAGGAGAGAAACTCCGGAGGCAAAAGAAAGCAATTACACATCTCAGTTGGCCGGGTGGGCTATTCCCATGGGGAGTGTGCTTTGCAAAGTCTGTTTTATGCAGTTTTTACTAATTGCCTGTCACAGGGTCATTTAAGGTAGATAAGAGACCTTGCTAGGGCATTATCAAGAGGAAGGGAGCCTCGGTAATCCTGAGCCCTTATGATCTAATTTTAGAGACGTCTTTCTCAAAGTGGGGAATCCCACTTGGGGTAGAGGGGATGTAAGAATGCAAGGAAGAAGGGGATGGTGGTCTTAGCTATAATGCGGGTGTGCTTTATTTGTGTTTGTTTAAAGAAGGAAGATTACAAGGAGACATGATAGAGGAAAACATTTTAAGACCCTACTAGGCCTTAGTTCCTGTTGAATCCTCATCCAATGTGTCTAGTCATGGGGTTATACCGACTCCTGGATTGGATAGCTCTGAGTTAGAGGCTCAAGATGTTCTGAAACCAGGGCTGGGTCCCTTCAATTTGGGGGTGTGGGGGACAGGTTCTGGGACAAGACATATCACAGGTTCTTTTGTCATATCATATCTTGGTTTTATTATTTCCCCAAACTCGTCAGGAAAAATCTAAACTCTACCTGACTACTGTCCTTGTTCAAAAGTTGTAGTTTTTTATTTTTATTTTAATTTTTTTTAATATAGTGTAGGGAGAAATAACACAGTGGTACAGCACTGCCATGCGTGCAACCAATCTGTTATCAACCTCTACCACCATACCTTTTACCCTGGAAACTTTCAGGAGTAATCTCTGACTTCATAACTAGGAGTAAGCACAGAGCATTGCTGGCAAGTATAGTCCCTAAACAAAACAAAACAAAACAAAATTCCTAAAAGAAAAATAAAAAAAAGCTTGTAAGGGTGTAGTGGGTATTGTGTAGAAAAACAATGCTGTGGGTTTGTGTTGTTCTAGTGAACAGAAAGTGAATCTATTGATGCAAAACTATAAAATGTTTTTCTAGCAACTACAAATGGCCATTAATATAGTTAATGGCCAAGGAATTAGCGATTTCCTCCCTGTGAATTATTTAAAGCGAATTACTGGTAAAACATGAAAATTATTTTCATGGCTACTGATAAAGTTCTTGGGAATTAGTAGTAAAACAATTTCCACAGTGTTATTCTTTGACAATTGATTGGGAACTTTAAACATGAAAACACATTTCTTTCATTCATTCAACATTTCTTTCATTCATTCAACTTTGAATTTCCATCAAGAATTTGTATCTTTTGAAAGCTTAGGTCACTTAAACCATGTTGATTTCTTAAAAATATAATGGCATTTATGAAATGAATTCTTATCAGTGTTATGTTAGAAAATAAAGTGGAGAAAAATCTGTTCACTTATCATTTCTTCTGTCATAGTGAGATGGTTCATATTTATGTACTCTGCATCACTCGTGGAATATCCAGGGAAGGTAAGAAGGTATAAACCACCCACATATGTTTTATTTGTAAAAAAAAAAAAAAACATTCTAGAGCATAAGGATTTGAGAATCCTTTCTGTATAATGATAAAATAGCCATTATTCAAAAATGAATGCATTGCATTTGAATGCATAGAGACTGAACATTCACAAGCCCACCATTCATATGCTGAAGCTGTAATGACTGCATGATTGTACAATGTAATGGTTTGCAAAGATGGAGAATTTGGAAAGTAATAAGAAATCTTGGTAATCTTAAAACTAAGGATCTGAGATGGTATTTGAGTCTTTATCTAAGACACACACAAAATTAGATAAGATGTTTTTAGGCTATTGCAAAGTCAAAAATCACATAACATAACTGGGTTCAATGGCAAAAAAAATATCGAGTGCCCTCTGATAGAACAATGGAGTCAGGAAAAAAAAGGTTTAAAGGGGACACTCATTGTAAAGATCTTGAGAAAAACTCAAGAGTGAGAGAATTTTCACCAGGTACCAACTTTTTCACTTCCTGTGAGCTACAGGCTTTCCAGAACTGTAAAGAAAAATTTCAAGTTGTCTAATCCTCTCAGACTATTTCATTATGTTTTGGGAATCAAAGTTGATTATTATAATCTATTTTAAATTGATGAGAATCAAGATTTAACCTGCTGCAGAACAAGCTCATTATCTGGAATGTTTAAAAACAGAAATAAGGGGCTGGAGAGATAGGACATGGGGAAAGCACTTGCTCTGTGAATTTCTAACAAGACTTTAATCTTTAACATCCCAAATGGTCCCCTAAAACTTCCAGAGGTGAACCCTGTACATAGACCCAGTAATTTAAGCATAATAGGTATTTTGTAGATCCAAAAGTAATTACTGAGTGCCATAGAGTAGAGGTTCCCTAGACCCTTACAAAAAATATCGCAAATAACATAAAATTGCACGGAAGTCCAAAGCACAGTGAAGGAGAGTCTTGATGTGCTACCAGAAATCCTGAACTGATTAACTCAAAGTCATACCATGTGAATGAGTTCACTCAACAATATCACCAACATGATTTAGAGCACTTCTTTAAAGCACCATCTATTTAGTCCATCAAAGCAAATTTTATTTAAATTTCTCTTTTTTGGTTATAAAATTCTGCATATTTTCCAAGGAACCTATCTCAGAGATTAAGTCTATTTTAGTTTCTCACTCTTGACTGAGGTATGGCTACCATAACTGTTGCTCTTCACAAAGCTTTCTGAAAGTAGTACCAGTCAGGGAGAACTGGTGGGGCTTTATAGTCTTCCTCTAAGTTCAAGGAAGCCATGGACAGAGACAAGGAGGAGAAGAATGTCAAGGTCTTGCAAAGATCCTTTTTCATACGGTGTTGCCAGCATCAGAAAATTGAGATTTTTGTTGCAGTTTTTGGGGGTCATGCCTCCATTGCTGAGAGTTTACTCCTGGCTCTGTGCTAGAAATCAATCCTGCTGGAACTTGGGTGACTAAATGGGGTGTTAGGAATGGAACCATTGGCTGCTCACAAGGCCAGTGTGCAAAGTCCCTACCCCACACTAAAATTTTACTAGTGTTAAGGAGAGGTTTACATAAATCCATGTATTTATGTAAAAAAAAAACCCTGAAATATCTGACCATAAATTTAGTTAAAACAGCAATTCACTGATATGTGGACCACACAGTGTTGCAAACATAAGCATATTCTCATTTAGAGTATGAATTTGATTGGCTCAACTTTATAAACTTTATCTGTTGATAGTATAAGAACAAATAAAAACCAGAGAGATCAACACTGGAGTGTTGTTGAGCTGATTTGTTGATGCCTGTATAGGAATTCTTCATCAGGGACTAGCATAGAAATAAATAATGCAGGTCTCTTAAGGAATCTTCTACCATCAAATTGCATAAACTCATTTTAAAATACACAGTATGGGGCCACGAAAATAGCACAGTGGGAAGGGTTTTTGCCTTGCACATGGCCAACCTTAGCATTTCATATTGTCCACCAAGTCTGTCAGGAGTGACGTCTGAGTTCAGAGCCAAGAGTAACCCCTGAGAACCTTCAGGTGTGGCCTAATATCCAAAATAAATTAATAATAAATAAATAAGATACAATATATGTCATCTTATTAAAGTGGAGCAATGCTTCCTCAAGGAAATGCCTGACACTTACCCAAGAAATCCTAGTCTTTGAATTTAGAACTTCAACAGTCAAAATAATTTCACTAAGGGATTCCTTTCTTCTGCCCTGTTCTCCTGGACAGATTTTTCTTTGCTTTTACAGATGTTTTCCAGTACTTTGAATCATTAATCATTTTTTACTTTATTTTCTTTCCATAATGCCATTGGTCCATAAATGCAAATAGTAGAAAAAGCATTTTTTGAGTTATTAAATTTTATAATCCAAGGCATTATTTTAAAATGAACTTGTAATGTATGTGATTTTTATAGAGCAGGAGTATAAGGGTGGGATTTATCTTTTTTTATTTATTTTATTTTATTTTTTTATTTAAAGAAAATGCAACACATAGTTGACATAACTGACAATAATACATTTGTTTATATTTAGAGATATGAATCCTATTTTTTTTAATTTTTTATTTTTAATTATTAGAACAAGGATGCAAAGAAAGAGGACAAGGTAAAGTTACAGTGGAAGGACAATCACCCATAACATAATTCTCAGAAGTCCCCTTGCTGATATCTTAACTTTGAAATTTCAGCCAAAGAACATTAAGATAAATAAGACAGAATCCATGTACAATTACTTTGTCCCTCAAGTCCCCAGATTGTAACACATTATAATATTTCTTAACAGCACACAAGGCAATCTAAAGCCATAAAACTTATGTGACTCCTTAAACATTACAGGCATAGTATTTTTTTACATTTCCATATACATGCATATTAGCTTAAGTTAACCTCAAATTTTAAGTGGATTCTTTTTAAGGATTGGAGTCAAAGGAACACAGTAAAAATGGTGTTAGAGTGGCAATTGTTGTTTGCATAGGCCCACCAAAATATGAGGGACATGGAAAGAAATAACCTTGGCCTAAATACAAAGAGACCCGACCCCTGAAGTTTCCTGGCACAAGACCAACTCTAGGCTCCAGGCAAGCTAGATCATCCAATCCAAGACATTGTCTGTAGTGCCAACACACTTTTATTTTTTACACAGTCTCTGTTGTTGGTATCATGTTTCTGTATTCAAGATCCTGGAATCTGCATATCCTACATTGAAGTCAGGATGTGGAGCGTCCTCTCGTTTCACCTCACAATCAAAGGGCAATGCAGGGAGCCCTGTCCTGTAAGCAGGTCGTTGTTGTTAAGTCTTCTCAGTGTTAAGGGAAGTCTCTTTTGAGCAGCCTGAGCAGTGTAGGGTCTTCCGTGGTAGAGCATTTATTCCAGGTGATGTTATAGACCAGCCTGGATGTTTCGTGGATGGCTGTGACCAAATTCCATGACCTGTCAGTCAGTCAGATTTTTGTTCCTTTCAGGAAACTACTCAGGTCAATTGGAACAGTAGACATATCTTTCTGTAAGATAGTCTACTGGTATCCACATGTCCATAAAGTCTTTAATAAAAGAGTAACAATAAACTCTCATTTTATCAAATCTAAATTATTTTTGTTAAACAGAATTCTCTTTTTTTCCATTTTAATTATCCACACTTTTGTTGAAGAAAGAAACCAAATGATGTCATTTTCCATCATATTGAGGGGTCAATCAAAAAGTGATCGGGGGACCTCATAAAGTGTTTGCAATATTTTGATCCGGTGGAGGTCAGGGAACATTATGTGGACACTGTTGATGTTGGGGGGGTGGGGAAGAGGTGAAGTTCAGTAGCAGAGATCAATCTCTGGGATCTTTACATGCAAGACACACACCCCACATCTTTGAGCTTTGACCTCAGTTTCATCTTTTTGATGTCTTCTTTTGAAGGAGAATGGACTTCTGGGAGTAGCATTTGGTAAGATGCTACTATCACACTGGTTTACACAGTTAGTGCACTCAACTGCCACCAAATGACTGAGACCCTTCATCAAGTGACTTACTCCTTCTATCACTGAGTGTAATCTTAATCTGTTCTTTAATTCAAGAGAAAGGTTTTCCACTGTTCAATATTGTCTAATCCCTTGGTTCATCATATCAAGATTTTGTTCCCAGTTCTAATATCCGGGAAATGGTGTTAACCTGGAGGGTTTAAAAGAAATGGAGTGGGGTAGGGAATAATTATTAAACTATATGACACAATCAAATAAATCAGTTCTGTGATGCTTCTGCCAGACTCTGGGTTTCTAAGAGACGGACGGGGTGGTGGAAGGAAGAGTGGTGATAATAATTCCTCTTGATTCACACTAAAACATTCATATGTCATTGAAACATCCCCTCCCCAAGTAGAACACAACACAAGAACGCCACATTTTATCTGGCATTCTTGTATTCCAGCAACAATGACTAATATCAGAGGAATTAAGATGATGGTTTGATGTGATGTGGGTGAATTTTAACATTATTCAATTACAAAACTACTCAAACTACTCAATATCCATTACTAATCAAACAAAACTCAATTCCACATGTGTGAAAAATATCAAACATGATCCAAATTCACAGAAGTGATTTTTGGAAATCTTGGAAAGAATAGCGGTTTTCCAGAATTTGGAGTAAGGGATAGAGAACATTTCATTCAATGAGTAAAAAGTTTCAATGTCATGAACATTAAAGTTCTGAATGTCTTTTTTATAGCAAAAAAAGTACAGCAAACTATTGATAGGAACACTTAGAATGAATGACGGGAATTTTATGTTGTATAGCAATGAAATCACAGTTTATATTATTGACATGAACTCAGAATGAATAAAATGGAAATTTTTGTGATAAGTATTTTTGCTTCAATTGATTAACCTGAAATATGAAGACTTCAGAGCAAAGGATTTTTTTTAAATATACCCGTTAGGTATTTTATTTAGTGTGCACACATTTTGTGTGATTATCTTAATTTTCTTTTCTTTTTTTAAAGCATTTCATTTATTTATTGATTGACTGGTTTTGACGCCACACCTGGCGATGCCCAGGAGTTATTCATGGCTCTGCATTCAGAAATCGCTACTAGCAAGGTTAGGGGACCATATGGGATGCCAGGTCTGTCCTGGGTCTGTCTTGGGTCAGCTGTATGCAAGGCAAATACCTTTCTGCTGTGCTATCTTTCTGGTCCTAATCTTAACTTTCTTTTATGAATTTTGTTTTAGTACCTAATTTCTGACTAGGTTTAAATCTTACTAGAATGAAATCTGGTTAGAAGTAAATCTCATTAGGATCATATCCTTATTAAGAATTTCAGCTATTATTTTATTGGCAGGATCATGGTAATCTCATAATCTTGGTAAAGTACACTGCCTGGTAACATACTATTTGATAATACGCAGCAGAGAGAAAACCAAGGATACTTGGAATTGGATAAATGAAATGCAAACTTAAAGTGAGTGAATGAATGTTAATTTAAATGAAGGTATATATATATATGAATGTTTATATGAATGAATGCATGTTTATGTATATGAGAATCTCTATATGAATGTATAAGTGAATGTATTTATGTGCATTTTATGTATATGTGAAAGCATGCCTTAATGTATATATAATGAATGTGTATGTGTGTTATGTATATATGAATGTATAATAAATTGACAAAATGACATATGGGTGAATGTATATATTGGGGGTTGAATGAATTTGATTTAAAAGTAACTCTTTGCTTCAAAAACGGCCTGTAAATTAAGCACTATTTCCAGACCATAAGAATTAATTCTAAGTATTATTTAAAAATAGCATGTAAACCAAAAATATCACTGCTGTGCAGTTTCCGTTTTATCCCCAATAACCTACATTTCTGTGAAAATAACCATTTCTCCTATCACATAGAAAACACCTGCTCCACATACTAAGCTGGGTGATTTCACAGATTCTACTCACTGCTTCTATCTTCATGTTGATTTCTATAAGATAAGCATCATATTTCCCATTATCTAAATGATAAAATTCAGGTACCACGGCGAAAAGTAATTTGTGTACTTTTATACAGCCATGAGGTTGAAAACTTTGCATTTATTATTTTTGAGTAAGCATGAAGAATCTGATTGATGTTTCCCAAATAGATCTATTCATCTGGCTAGAACCAGATCAAGAAATTACCCACATCATCCTCCAAAAAGAATACTACAGCGTCCTCAGCCACCCTTCAGGAATACAAATTCTGAAGACAAATAGCTTTCTGACTACTGTCATCAGCATAAATAGAGTTTTGTTTATAGTTAGATATTTAAATACATGTTGTAATAAAAAGTGTACCCTTCTGGTTCTGACTTTACCCATTCAAGTTTTGGGTTTTCCTTTTGGGGAGTCATACCTCTCTCTATGCTCAGATATTTTTCTTGAATCTTTTCTCAGATATTTCTTCTGGTGGTACTCAGAGAGACAAAATACGGTGCTAAGAATTGAACTGGGACCTGCCACATACAAGGCAAGGGCCTTAACCCTGTACTATCTCGAAGGCATTTATTCAAGTCACTAGAAGTTATATTTTACTAGGTTTATCAGCTGTTTTTTATTTGTGTTGCCTCACAGAACACCATTTTTTAAAATTTATTGTTCCATCATTTATGAATATTGAGATTTCTTTCCTTTTAGAACTGATCTTCTTAAGGCTTCCATGAACAACTATGCTATTTACATATGATGGAATCAAGTATTATGTCATAGGGGATCTGAAATTTGACTTCAAAATCATTTATTCCTTTGCAAATTGCAAGTATTTTTGACAGACATGTACATTTAGTAAGGTTTTAGCATAGGCCTTAGGCATCTCTTCCATTTCTAATACAAACTTGACTCCCTGTGTATAGATGTGCTCCTATATAAATTTGTATGTGTGTATAGACATAGTATAACCTGAGTTTATATGTATCTTTGTATGTGTATCTGCACCTTAAATGGGGGAGAGAGAGTGAATGAAAGAATGACAGTTTACTTTGTAAGCTTTGAGTCTGCACAAGCTCTGAGGTAAGGATATAAGAGCATCCTAGTCTGTCCTTTACCTTCATGAATCTTTATACTCCAATATATTTGATTCACTGCAGTTAACCAAGAGGCAGAAAAACAATAACAGATTTAGCATCTTTAAATTTCCTGTCATTCACACAGCCAATTAGACTCCGTTCAACAAATTGATATGACAAAAAAATTGATCGTGTCAAACATTCCTGTATTATATAAACTGTACTTCTTATTTCATTTACTCTCAGCTACGGATCCACATGTGTTTCCTGTGTCTGACATGCTTCCTATGATAAATATGCTTTAAAACCAGGAATCATGCTATTACCATGCCAATAATTCAATGTTTTCCTTACGATGATAAAGAGGTAGTGCGGCTTACACTGTGGAAAACCTAGTAAACGTAGGTTAGGAAAATTACAAGTTCTCATTGACGACACCTTAATATATATATGTCATGGTTCATGTCCTTTTGTTGCCCATTACATTTTTCTGGGGCTTAGTTTCTGAGAATAAAGAATGCTTGCACCAAATAAACATCCAGATTTTTTTTAACTCATATACTTCAGACTAGTTTAAGACTTACAGTTCTTGGACTGTTGAACTTATTGTGCAAAGTCCCACTTTTAGGGAAGCTAAAATATTCTTAACTGATTAACTTTGTAAACAGATCATCCGATGGAGCTCACTTATAAATTTTTATGTATATCTATAACTTATTATATTATATCATTATACATAATATGTATAACTTTTATATACGACCTATTACTTATTATACCCTTACATATCCTATAACTTATTATATTTCCTATAACTAATATATTTAATATAAACATCTCAGTCCAGGTCATAATCATTAAATGGACAAAAATTTTGCCCTAAATTTTAATATTAATTAATAAAATGACATACTGTTTTATATTTTTGATTTCATAAAATGTGGTTTTTTATGCATAATTTTTCTGGGATGTCATCTTCACTCAAAAAAAAAAAACCACATTTTTTCAAAGCATTAGAGCAAGTTGCTATTTATGCCAGTCAATAATTCACATCATTTGCAAAAAACATGTTTGTATCTTTTCGACACCCTTTAGAGATGAAAGGCAGGAATTTGTGTGCTAAAATGCCTTCGTGTGCCCAAATCATGCAAATTTGCTCAGTCATTTCCGAAGATTTGCAGATGTGTAAATTGCTTCTGTTTTTTTTTAAGTAGGTATACAACGGTATGAATCTCAAATCAGCTTTTGTCCCACCTCACGGTTCTGAAATATCCTTCAATGATGAGGACTGATTTATTATTGAGGCATTGTGAAATTCTGAATGGAGTCTAATCTTCCATTTCCATCCTTTATGTGGCAACCAGATTTTAAAAAGAGACATAACAACTGCTAAATATGTGTGTCCATGTATGTGTTCCTGCCTACCTAGCCAATGCATCTATGATATACTAAAGGCATTCAGACCTCCTGAAGTGTAAGATAAACTTGAGAAAAAAACTTTGGGTTGGGAACTGAGTCACATAACCATTAAATTTAAATAAAACAATACACTTGCAGGGTTTTCTGGTACATAGAAAACATGGCCTCATCTCATTTTTTTCTGAGTTCTGGGACCATTTTCTGGGAGGCTGAATACAAAGGAGAGTTTTGAGTTCTTAGATTTATGATGCTTGTTTTTCTGTTTGTTTGCTTTCTGCACTATACACATAAAATGACTTCAGCCACTTGAGGGAAAATTACCTTTTCCAAATCATCCATTACAAGTCACCAGAGGAGCATTTAATTATATGGAAGGGAAATGTTATTTTAGAAGATATCCACAGGTCTTGGAAACCAAATGTTATACTTTGTCCCAGTGAGTTTGTGGTGACCCTCTAATGACACTTGAATTTCCCTTAACAAATATATAATGATAGAATACTGTAAGGGTTTAAAGCCACTGCTGGAGGGGGGTGTAAGGGGTAGACCAGAATAATAGCAAGTACAGCATGAAAAATACTGGGTGTGTGGGTCATCAGTACATTGGGTTATTTAAAAGGATGCAAAGGCACTTTCTGGATTTTCAGGACCCAACCTGAGAGAGAAGGAAAAAGAAAGAAAAGAAAGAAAGAAAGAAGGAAGGAAGGAAGGAAAGAAAGAAAGAAAGAAAGAAAGAAAGAAAGAAAGAAAGAAAGAAAGAAAGAAAGAAAGAAAGAAAGAAAGAAAGAAAGAAAGAAAGAAAGAAAGAAAGAAAGAAAGAAAGAAAGAAAGAAAGAAAGAAAGAAAGAAAGAAAGAAAGAAAGAAAGAAAGAAAGAAAGAAAGAAAGAAAGAAAGAAAGAAAGAAAGAAAGAAAGAAAGAAAGAAAGAAAGAAAGAAGAAAGAAAGAAAGAAAGAAAGAAAGAAAGAAAGAAAGAAAGAAAGAAGAAAGAAAGAAAGAAAGAAAGAAAGAAAGAAAGAAAGAAAGAAAGAAAGAAAGAAAGAAAGAAAGAAAGAAAGAAAGAAAGAAAGAAAGAAAGAAAGAAAGAAAGAAAGAAAGAAAGAAAGAAAGAAAGAAAGAAAGAAAGAAAGAAAGAAAGAAAGAAAGAAAGAAAGAAAGAAAGAAAGAAAGAAAGAAAGAAAGAAGAGAGATGGAGGGACACAGGGAGGGAGGGAGGGAGGGAGGGAGGGAGGAAGGAAGGAAGGAAGGAAGGAAGGAAGGAAGGAAGGAAGGAAGGAAGGAAGGAAGGAAGGAAGGAAGGAAGGAAGGAAGGAAGGAAGGAAGAAACAAAGAAAGAAACAAAGAAAGAGAATAAAAGAAAAAAAATGAATGAATTTTGGTAGGAATTTGACAAACATGTCATTCACATACATGTAAGGATTGAGGATTGCTCTTGATATTTTTTGTCTTCTAAAACAAAAACTTTCTTTGCCAAAAATTTCAGCTATGTTGTTGAAGCTTTGTTTCCCCCCCTTTAATCCAGCTTTTCCTCAAACTTCTGGTCTGAAGGAGGAACACAATAGAATTTCTTCCTCTTCTTCCTTCTACTTTCTGTCCTTCTTTTACTTTCTTGCTTTTATTGTCTCCTTCCATGAATCTTTAATGACCAATGCTTTCCTGGGTATAATGGTTGTCAACTCCTATGCATCAGCATTCTGGGAACCCCATGGCAATACACTAATAAAACTCTTCTTTGGCCTCCATGAATCACCTATCCTGTTCATTTTTTCCAACTATAGAACCACAAATATAGAGCCCATACTTTCTTACATGTGAATTTATGTAGAGAATGTCCCTGGATATGACTTTATGTGACAGTATTCTTCTGCCATTCCTGTGCCTGGTAAAAATTTTCTTGGATAATTGATTTTCACCTATAGCTTAGTTCATAGTCAAGTTTCTCATATTTTCCTCCTCTTCAACTGACATTCAATTACAGATATTATGTATAGAGTGCAAATATTTTGTTCTTGCGGTATATATTGGTCAATGTATCACATGCCCTTGTTTTCAAGATATCATGTCAATATATCCATGTTATTTTTCTTTAGAAAGTGGCTTCTATTAAAAATTTATTTCTACTCATATGACTACCCCTTTATAACTATCTTAAGTAATAAACTTTAGTGTAGACATAGTTGGCATTATAAAATAATTCTTATACCCAAAGCACACTGAATAAATGAATACAAGAATAAAAACTCTTCTATTCATCAACATTTTCCGTGTCTTCCCAGTTCTACTATGTCAAATCAAAATTCTGTCTTCCTTCACTTCAAACTGACTACATTTTAGGTCTCTCTAATTCTTTAGAATTCAAAATAATCACATCATAAATAAAGGAGCTCTGAGGAGATATTACAGCAGAAAAGATGCTTGCCTTGCATGTATCTGACCCAGATTCAATCCTAGACACCATATAAGATCCCCTGAGTCCTACCAGGAGTGTGTTATTTTTCAAAGATTTTTTTTTGAAGTAGAAAAATAATGTTGTATTCATCTGCCTGTACCTTACTATTGAAAAATAAGTTTGAGTTATTCCTGATGGTGCTCAGGGCTGACTCCTGGCTGTGTGCTCAGTGTAAGACCTTGCAGTTCTCTAAGGAGGATACATGGGTCAGGGATCACATAAGGGTCAGTCACATTCAAGGCATGTGACCCATTCCCTGCGTTACCTCTTCAATTTCTATTTAGTTTTTAAGAACTCAATCCTTGTCATTTTTTGCTACCACATAGTTGTGTTTTGAAGAACTTAAGTATCAATATATCTGCCTGCCAATTAGTTTTTATCGTCCCAATGAACCATTTCTTAAAACAAATACATCCTCTATAGCATATTCCTTCATTTCTTATCTCAAATTCTAAATATGAATGGAATACATGTGCCTCCAGCATAAACTGATGCCTTGAAGGGCCCCTCACTACCCATATCCCTTGCAAATGGTTATCTCATAACTAATTAATAATGAATTGGAGGTTCATTAGTTTTTTTCTTTGTAAATTACATCAGGACATATTGTGTAATAAATATCAGAGGGTACTGCCAATAATTTCATGTTGATTGCATTCCAAAATACTTAATTTGAAATAGTCTGATTAGTGTATTTTAAGGCTATATGATACTTGAATTTAAGGAATAGTTCCTAGAACTTATATTGTAACTAGACAGAGGCACAAATATTCACTATAAAGGTTTTCCAATCTCTACCTTTCATAGCAATTGGTGAATCAGGGTCTTCTAAAGTTTTATGGCATTTTTCTAACAGTCTTCATTGAATTGTCAATGAAATGCACTATATCAGTAAGTTCATTGCAATCTTAGTATAGAGAGGACTTGGGAGAAGACAAACTCTGAAAGAATATCAAAGTCTGAATTTCTCTTGGCTTTTCTTACTCCTTACGAAATGGCATCCAGTACAAATAGGTCTATCTGAATTTGTCTTACCTGCTTTGCTTAGTGTATATGGAACATTCTGTACTACTATATTTGGTAATTACATGTATGTTTTTTAAGGATATGGGTAGATTTGGGACTTTTATTTCTTCCTCTAACTATATAAGCACCTCAAAATAGTTGATTTTTTTTCAAGCACCAGAGTTGGTATTTAGAATATAGTTTGTGAATGAATGAAAAAAGGATACTATTGCAGCTAAGTCTCTTATCATAGACATTTTTGAATTACAATAATATTTATTTCATTAGAAGAAATAAGAGTGCTATTACATAGCTATAACAAAAGAGCATTGAAATACCATCAAAAGCATATAAGTACTATGAACTCCCATGTTTTCAAACAATATTTATTATCAGATATTATTTAAAATATTTACAATCCATATCTTCACTCTAAGCTTCAATTATATAACCTACTAGCTAATGAATATTTTTGGAGGATCATTTCGATTTACCAACATTTGGTTAGAATATCCATCTATAGATGGAGATTCTAGAGGGTAGTCAATTATCTTTCTGTATTCCTTCTTCCATTTTGTTTTCTTTATTCAGTCATCTTCCCATCCTTCTTGGCTACTTACTAAAGGCCCTTTATTCTATTTGCTTCTCTGCCTTACTTGCCCCATTTTAACTTTTGTCAAACCCTCTCCTACACTGACTCTTCTCTCTTTCTCCCATCTTTCTCAATTTGAACTGGTCTCGAAACAGCAATAAAAGTCATATTTCTATTTCTTTAGGAAGGTTTGACTCATGGTATTCAAGGCTTACTCCTTACTCAGAGATCAATTCTGGTGGAGTTCAGGAGATCTTAAGAAATTCTGGGGATAAAGATTGGATTGGCCTTGTGTAAAACAAGTTCAATACTCACTGTCTTAGATATCCAACCCCTTAAAAATCACCCTGCAATAGAGATATTCTAGCTATGGTTCTGCATAAGCCACTTTATTATTAGTATAAGAATAAAACCGGCATTTTAAATCTAATTCATCATAAGAGCTTTACCACTCAAATTGTATTTCAACTCACCAATTACCTACCGCACTGTCTTTTTACTCTCATTACTCTAAACTTTCATTAACTTGAAGAAATGTTGTTTTTATTATCGTGACTTCATGAACAGCATTTCTTTTCATTAAGATCATCTTCACTTTCAGTCCAGCTTTCAGTCAAGATAGTATTCAAGAGTCAGCATGCACATGATTTCTTATGAAAGTTCTCCTTGATTCTTATTTTTGAGGTTCAGTATCCAGCTATATACTTTGACACTTGTTATTTCCCTCCAGAGTACACATCTTTGAATGCTGTATGTAGAAGCAGCCTTTCTAATGAATTAATGGTAGGAAAAACATAGTGTCAATGTTGTCTTTAATACAACATTTTTCTTAAAATACTAGCAAAAAAGTCATCTAGAACTGTTTCATTTTTAAAAATTTTTGTTCATTTTTTAAAACTTTTATTGTGATCACAATGGCTTCCATATCTTTCACAGTAGTATTTTAGGTACATATTAACATTGAATCAGGGGAATACCCATCACCAAATTTGTCCTCCCTCCATCCCAGTTCCCTTTCTGCAACCCATATACCCAACCATCACCCCTCCAGGCTACTAGAGTAGGTGTACCCCTCTTTGTCTAGCTTACTATTAGTGGTCATATATCTGTTTGGTCCTGGTACCCTCCCTTGTTTCCCCCTCTATTTAAGAGGCGGAGCTAGATAAATTGAGTTATGTGGCTTTGTTTGAAGGAAGTAAAAATAATGAATGGGGTACAAAATAAGAAAAAATAAAAAATAAATAAATAAAGAAGTCAAACCAGTTTGAGAGAGGACATTAAAGGGTAATTGAAACACCACAACAATACAGAAAGAAATATCAAATTAAATATCCAGTGAGCACTACAGCAATAAAGACAAGCACCACACAATAGTCTCGGTTCTGAAATCAAATCATGCCAGAGTGCAAAAAGAAAAAGATAAGATAAATAAAATGAAATAAAATTAAATTGGAGATATCAACTTCAATGTCTACACCAAAATAAAGATGTCAAAAAATCGATCAATCAATAAATAAATATGTGGAAAGATGATTATTTTGTGTGTTTTTTTTTTCTTTTTTCCCCTGCATAGGCACGTTAAGTATTGGGGATATTATAGAGGGAATTCCCTTGTCTTAGGAGTTACAGGGTTTCTCCACCCCTGAAGTATACTGTCATGGGATTAACTGTAGACTCCTTGCATGATCATTTACTCTCCCCTCGGTGCTTTTGTGGTGTATGGAAGACTTCTGCTTCGTCTTGGATGGCAAAATAAGACCTCTGTATCTAGAGATCTTGGTGACTGTGCAGCTCAAGTAATGGAGCTTATGATGGAGTCTTTCTTTGTGGTTCTAGGAGTTCTGCTTCTTCAGTGTCGTTTTAATCCATCTTCTGTAATTGGTGGTCTTGTCATTATGTTGCTCCTAGGATGGAGCCTGGGACAGAGTCTTTCGTTATGTTTCTGGAAGACCCGTTCACTTGCGGTTGTCTCAGTCAGACCTCTGAAGTTGGAGATCTTGTTTGTTGAACAGATCGTAGATAGAACTGTTTCTTCATTTTTAAATTTTTAGTTTTTCTTGGAATTTCAATTTGCATTAATATTTTTCTTATCTCCATTGCTTCTTCCTTTCCCCCATTTCTCCATCTCTACTCCCTCTCTCCCTTCCTTTTTTCTTCCTTCCATCCTCTATCATTTCATTTTCCAAACTTTCATTCATCCTTATCCTTTCCTCTATTTATATTCTTTTCTCTATTTATATCATATCAGCGGTTTGTCTTAAATCTTTATCCAGACAAGAAAGTATATTTTGGGTGTGATGCTTCCAGCTATTCTCAGTCTAGTGGGAACATAGTCCACTGAGATTTGGTCCAGCTACTATAATTATATGGGACTGGGGAACAACAGGGCAACACAATCGGGTTCCAGGTGCCCTGATATGGTATGAATAAACTGTGGTTCTTCCTGCAAGTATAACATGTGTTTAACCCCATTCAAATAGCCCTCCACACCACACCCCAAACAAGAATAAGACTAGGACTTCTATCATTTTCTAGGAGTCTTATTCTAAGGATATTCCTGTTCTATTTCCATCTAGACTGATTTCTATATGTCAGTGATTGTGATATTTTTCTTTTCTATTTTACAATTGTATGTGTTTGTTTTCAGGTCTCACACATGACAGTGCTCTGGGTTTACTCCTAGCTCTGCACTCAAAGATCAATTCTGGTGGCTCTCAGCAGACCATATGAGGTTCCACAGATAAATTGGGTTTGTCCACATGCAAGGCCAAATTTGCTATGCAAATTTCTCTGTCCCTTTCTTACTAATTTTCTTCCACTTTTTTTTTTACATTTTATTTTTTTACTTTTCTTAATTTGTGTTCTAGTACATCCAAAGGAAATTTTATAGAAAAGGGGGATTATATTTTAAATCTTCCAATGTTTCTATATTAGAAGGGTATTCTTCTCTTTAGATTAATACTTGACATGGATTGATAGTCAATTTCCATTCCAGAATTTTGGAGTGGAGTGATAGCACCTTGGGGAAGGCATTTGCCTTACCTGTGTTCTACTTGGGTTCGATCCGCAGCATCCCATATGTGCCAACCCTGCCAGGAGTAACCCTTGAGCAACCAATAGTTGTGGCCCAAAAGCCAGAAAAAGTTTAAAATTTCCATTCCAGAATTTTGAAGACATCCCACCATTATCTTTGAACACTATGTTTTGTTTTTTACATAACTCTAAGTTTCATACTGAAATGTAAGAGGAATAATACATGTTGAGGTATTATAAAAATATTTTATACTTTCTTTCAACTTTTCTAGTGATATATCCTACATAATAATATTCTATTGGTCACATCTAAGAAATTAACATTGTTACACTATTTTATTGGTATTATGCTACTTTAGTGATGTTCTCATTTTTTTTTTTGAGTTCTGCTCACTGGACCATGTTGCTTAACTCACAAGACCCTTATTTGCATTCAAGGTGAGACAGGCTTTCTTGGATTTACACAAAACAGTCATTTTGGCAGGTACTCATCTATTGGGTAAAAGATAACTTATTTGTATTCACTGATATTGCTTATAATTATAATTAGGTTATTCTATTATGGATACTATATGAATGCAATAAAGTTGATTGTCTTTCTGGTATAGGAGGATTTAATCAAAATAATTTATATATTTTCTTTATAATTAGATTTTCTGTCTTAAAGATATGCTTTCAAGTACAGACTTCACAATTATTCAGCAAAAGCTTCAGTGAGCACCTTTGGCATGATTTGCATTTTTAAACTCTGCAAAATTTTTCTCTTTTTTGCTATTTCTACCCTCCATTTTTCACGAGTTTTCTTTCATCTCACTGCAATGTTTATACCCTATCTTATGCCTTATCTTCATTTATTAACTTATTTTTGTGAGTACATTTTTGAGGATATCTTAATAAAAGAGATTATTTCTTGTTATCTAAGTTTAAGGATTGATTTTTTTCTTCTAAATTGTCACATATTCAAAATTTAGGTATAAAAAGCATAGATGTGCTTTCTTGTTTGTCTTTAAAGCTCACCACAAAGAGTCGTGAGTGCAGTTAGGGAAATAAGTACACTAACAACTATTATGACTATCTTAATGAGTGAGAGAAGTAAAAAGACTGCCTCAAATACAGGCAGGGTTGGGAAGGAGGGGGGGGGAACATAGGTGATGGGAATATTGCACTGGAGAAGGAGGGTGTTCTGTTTATGACTGACATACAACTGCAATCATACTTGTAACCATAGTGCTACAAAGATTTTATATTAAAAAATAAAAATAAAATAAAGCACATCCAAAAAATAAAGAAAATAAAGAAAAACAATTTCTTTGTCCTAATTTGTCCTCCAATTCCTTAAAAGAAATGACTCATATTTTTCAACATCCTTGGTCTCCTTCTGTCCCACAGCTGACAGGGTGGGCAGAATGGATGTATGCCTTGGCTTTCTCTCCCTTCCTGCAGGGACAAGAGCCAAAAGTTCGGTCCTTCTGACACCAGACACTGTAAGCAGAATGTGGCTGTGTTTTCTCTGGCGAGATGGAAAGATGGACAATAGTCGACAATGACATGATGGGTTTCGGTTACCAGCTGCTCAGCCTTGGGTCATTTAGGTTCCTGTAAGATTGCCCACCAACAGCATGATGTAATGTTTCCTTTGTCATCAGCAACTCTCTTCACCACCAACTTGGAGCCCACGAGATAAAGGCTAATTTTAAAATGTTCATTTCCTCATTAAAGAGAATCAGATGCAGAAAATATCCATCGTAGACTGTCTTACAGATTTTCATGTGTTGGTTTACTCTGGCTGCTTTACTCCTTATTGAGTTACTCCAAAAAGTTCCAACTGAAATCCTAGAGTTCCCTTCATACACCATACAAGTCCACCATACAGCTTGCTAAGTTAATTAAGGACTTCTGCTCTAAGAGAAGTCTGAGTTCTCATAACTGGGGCCAACAACAGATTTTTACAGTTAATTTTATCTAAATGAGAGGTTGCTAATTCAGGTTAAGCACTTTTCCTACATATCTTTTTCCCCCCTTCTTTAACTGCTATATAGTTTTATCTTTACACTATTATTCTTTTTTAATAATGATAGAGGAATGGTTTTAAATCAGCTTGTTCTAGAAGCTCTTTAAAAATAAAATATGATCATTTAAAACAATGATATATATTTAATTTTTTACATTAACTTTGTTATTTGTTTCACTATAGCTTTTAAATCCTTGTTTCTAAGCCAACTTAGCACTATACAAGAAATAATTATATATAATTTTTGAGTCTTTCATATTCTATTTATAAGTTCAGTAAAGATTTGATAACTTGATTATGCATTTAATTCTATGAAAATAAGGCTTATAAAATGCTTTTTAGATTAGAAAGATTACAATAAACTACCTATCAAACATTAGTGACTATTGATAAAGCTATCTTATATATCCTTCAGGTAGATACATAGAAAGTGGATTATTTTGTCACTTAAAATGAAATAACACAAAACTTTATAAATATTAAAATTTTCTTACTTTGATATACACTGCTAATATATTTTTCTTTAGTGCAAATGATTCCATTACATGAAGATATAAAGATGCAGGACTAGGTATGAATGATCAGATACCTGAAGTTCGGAGGGAGCTTTCCTCTTCGATTGCTTAGCAGACAACTATATTTGTTCATCTCAAATTTGATCCTAGATCACTTTATAATGCCACCATTAGTGTAGTCTCAAGATTACAGTATTCAGTTGCATAAGATTCTCAAAAAAATTTAAAATTTTCTTTGAAGAAAAACAAACATACAAACACAGTTACATGATGTGGTCATTTGGTCCCAGGTACATTCAAAAGTGAAGTGCTATTAAAGTGA
Organism: Suncus etruscus; assembly: GCF_024139225.1. Lineage (NCBI taxonomy): Eukaryota > Metazoa > Chordata > Mammalia > Eulipotyphla > Soricidae > Suncus > Suncus etruscus. Next base: position 120,615,792 of record NC_064855.1, read on the forward strand.
TATCTAGATTTGTTTGCTTATTTGTTTTATTTGGTGCATACTGGTGATTTTAGGGACCAAGTGAATTGCCAGAGATTCCTGTCAGGATCCCATCACAGCTTTATAGAAGGCAAATGCCATATCTACTGTATGTCTGAAGTTTCTGTGCCCTTGAAGGTTCAATGTTGTTCAGTGGGAATTGAAACAGATTTTGAAAGAATTATTTCAGTTAAGATACCTTTTTTTCTAGATCCCAGAGAAAATTTGAAAAAAAAATTCATTTTTAAAATATCTTTCCAATTATAAATGGAAGGCATACATAAATAGCAAAAGACATATATTCACATGTTTATACTAAGGACCTTTAGTAACAACATATAAAATTACATACTTCTAGCATTTAGATTTGCTGGCTATGGCTATTTTCAATTAACCTAAAAAGTTAAAGGACTATTTTTTACTCTTCCTGATGATGTGGATTATAATATAAAATACTTTTAAATAGATACATGACTGCTGAAGTGGTAACAAAAAATCTACCACGAAATTTAAAATAAAGGTATCTAATAAAGCAAGATAAGTGTAAAATGAATTCAAGTGACACACTCACTAGTTCAAGGAAGGTGCACCTGAGAATCAAGAGTAGAATGTGTGAGCTTCTTAAATAAATTCTACTCCAGCTAGCACCACTGTGAACCTGAGAAATTCTCTGTCTTTGTCTGTGACGATTTTGGTAAACAGTCCCATTTCCCTTTCATGACTCCTTTTTTCCCTTCATGCTAACAATGACCTGTAAGTACCAGAAAAATTACTGTCAGGTAAAAGCCTCTTTAATAGATCCTGCAATGAAAATTATAATTACTTTAAAGTGGTGAAATTGTAATCCTAACACGTACTACTCAGAAATGTTCTTCCTAAATCTCCTTTAACTGCTCAGCGATATTTTACGAAACTCTTGAGTTGCCATGTAAAAGAACTGACATATAAAATATGTCTACTCTTCCATCGCAGATAAGAGTCACTTTAATCCTCTATTTTATTATTGGAGGGTAGATAAGTGGGGAAATAGATGATGTCAAGCACTCCAATGAATAGATCTATCAAAAACTAGATATTGGGAAGACATCATTTTCCATACCACTCCAAAATAGCCTATTAACACTTTATAAAACAGAAAATGTAAAGATAGACCTCCAAAAATTAAGTTAAAAATAGTTCAACCAGTTTAACACAAAACCATGGACTCACAGTTAACCTTGACCCTACGAACTGAGTTTATCTGTGTGACAAAGAATATTCTACTTTCTGAGAGAATAAAAAAACACGTTGTTAAATTGTGCGGAGTATTTTAGTTCTTTAAAAATCGAATTTAATTGGCCAGAGAATTAGTACAATGAACAATGCATTTGCCTTTCAGAATGTCTTGCCATGGTTCAATCCTTGTCACCTTTTTTATGGTTCCCTGGGTACTTCCAAAAGTGATTTGACTACAGAATGAAGAGTAAGCCACGACTATCAGCATGTTGGGTCTCTTTGCTCCCTGTTGCAGTAATGTCATTTATCACTCTTCCATACATGCAAAGTCCATGAAAGTGCCTTGTTCCAGTAAGCTTTAACCTCCCTTTCCATCTGGTCACCCCTAATTCATCTTTATTACTACATCCGTTATTTACAGAATAAAACAAAAGGTACAATGTTATTTGCAAAGTATAATGTGCCATAACTATGCTAATTTCACTAAATAAAACTTTTGCAATAATCTCTTCAAATGCTTAGGTTTTTATGAATTATCATTTATCACACTTCACAATGTAGAACCTAAGGGTGATAAAAGTCCTGAAAAGTTACAGATGCATCAAAGTACCATTATTTATAAGAGAAAATACAGAACCCAGAAAAATACTCACTGATGAATAAATACATAAACAAAAGACAATATGCGTAAAAACTCTATTTAGCCTGAAAAGGAAGAAAAATCTGACATATTTGACATGCTTGGTGGATCGAGTACTTTTTGTTTTGTGAATAAGACTTTTAAAAGTAGACAAATACTTTTAATTGTATTTATAAAAAGACCGTAGGGGGTCAGATTCATGGGGACAGAAAGAATAGTGGTTTCTAAGAATGCTGTTCTGGAAGAAATGAAGCATTAATATTTAATAAGTCCAGATGACTTTTGAAGAATGAAAATATTTTAGAAATGGACTTTGGTGATGTTTTCACAACAAAATCAATGGACCTTATAAACCTGAACTAGGTAGTTATAATAATCTTTATGTTATTAGGTAGTTAATAACCCTTAATATTGTTACCACAAGAGTTCTTTTTTGGTTTTTCGGGCCACACCCGTTTGATGCTCAGGGGTTACTCCTGGCTAAGCGCTCAGAAATTGCCCCTGGGTTGGGGGATCATATGGGATGCTGGGGGATCGAACCACAGTCCTTCCTTGGCTAGCGCTTGCAAAGTAGTCTCCTTACTTGTAGCGCCACCTCGCCAGTCCCACCACAAAAGTTTTTATTAAATGTCTACAGAATGTGCTGAAGGGTATGCTGTGGGTAAATTCACAACTTGAATTTTCGACCCTTTTAACTACATGCTGCCAATCTAGGTAGAAAAGAGTCCTCTCACAGTTGACATTGTTCTCTCTAATCATCTGGAAACATCCTATGCCACTGGGACTTTAGAAGAAATCTTGCCTTTCTGGTAAGCCAGAACATATTTATAAAAAAGTGTTTAGAACAGTATCTTTTTATTTTATGACCTCTTATTGACCTGCACACTTACAGATTTGGGGTTTACTAGTCTTTTCAGATTGAATTTATATCACAATGCACAATGCATATGACCACACAAAATTATTTAAGTATTGAAAACTAGACTTTGTATGTGACTATTTCCAATTGTATCTACTACTATTATTGCAATAGTATCTATTACTATATATTATTGAAGTACATATTAGTACTACTATTAATAATAGTACTACTCTCATATATTCAATAGTATCTGCAACTATCTATGATAGTTTTTTGCTTTAGTGGGTTTTTTTTTTGGGTGGGGGCCATACCTGGCAGCACTCAGGGGTTACTCCTGGCTCTGCACTCAGAAATCACTCCTGGCAGGCCCAGGGGGACCATATGGAATTCTGGGGATAAGAGTCTAGGTCACTGCATGTAAGGAAAATGCCCTACTGCTGTGCTATCTCTCCAACTCCTACAGTAGTTTTTTTTTTTAGATCAAAGTTTACATGTGTGAGCACTCTTGTGTTTCCTTGTGCTATACAAAAGACACAGATTTTTATATAAGGTTTAAATTGTATAGATGTGTGAGGTATGGAATGGGTTGTTTCCTGAGTAAGATAGTAAACTGGGAAAAGGGATATTTTCTCACTTATATTTTAGTAACAAAAAAGAGCACATAATGAAATATGGAGTAGGGGTGACCAGATGGGAAAGGAGGTTAAAGCTTGCTGGAAAAAGGCACTTGCTTGGACAAAATTGATGGTGCATATATGAAAGAGTAAGGAATGACATTATGGCAGCAGGGAACAAAAAAAAAGGCAATGGGAAAGAAGATCAAGAAGAGAAGGAGGCCCCCAGCCATCCTTGTCTTTTCCCCCTGACTCCAGGCCTTCTCTGGGCGCCAGCTCAGATGGCCAGAATTGGGTTCAGGTGGACTCTTAGGGGTCCTCAGGTTCCCCCCTCCCTCCGTACTCCAGGGGGGAGGTGCATGGAGAGGAGGGCAGGCAGACATCTGGCTTCCGATTTCATCCTTGATTCTGGACACCAGCTCTTGCCAGGTATGGGGTTAGGGAAGCCCCATGCCAGAGGCCTTCTCCCTAGACCTGGCCTGGGGAGTGCTGGGAGGCTTGGCAGGCCCCCAGCCATCCCCCTTTTATCCCCCTTTTATCCAGGCCCTCCCTGGGTGCCAGCTCAGATGGCCAGAAGTGGGTTCAGATGGATTCTCAGGGGTCCTCAGGCTTCCCCCCTCCCTCTGTACTTTAGGGGAGAGGTGCATGGTGAGGAGGTTGGGCAGATATCTGACTTCCGGGTTTCCTCTTTGAATCTGGAGACCAGTTCTTGCCAAGTATGGGGATTTGGGAGGCCCCATGCCAGAGGCCTTATCCCTAGACTAGGGAGTGTTGGAAGGCTTAGCAGGCCCCCAGCCATCCTTGTCTTTTTCCCCTGACTCCAGGCCTTTCCTGGGTGCCAGCTCAGATGGCCAGAAGTGGGTTCAGGTGGACTTTTAGGGGTCCTCAGGCTTCCCCCCTCCCTCTGTACTCCAGGGGAGAGGTGCATGGGGAGGAGGGAGGCCAGATATCTGGCTCCGGTTTCCTCTTTGATTCTGGAGATCAGCTCTTGCTCTCTCCCCTCTCCACTTTTCTCTCTGGGGTTTGGGGAGGCCCCATGCCGGAGGCCTTCTCCCTAGCCTGGAGAGTGCTGGGAGGCTTGGAGGCCTCTAGCCACCCCCCTCTTTTTCCCCTGGACTCCAGGCTCTTCCTGGGTGCTGGCTCAGATGGCCAGAAGTGGGTTCAGGTGGATCCTTAGGGGTCCTCAGGCTTCCCCCCTCCCTCTGTACTCCAGGGGGTAGGTGCATGGGGCCAGCTCTTGCCAGGTATAGGGTTTTGGATGCTTGGCAGGCCCCCATTCATCCCTCTCTTTTCCCCCTGGACTCCAGGCCTTCCCTGGGCACCAGTACAGGTGAGCTCTATAGGGGTCATCAGGCTTTCCCCCTACCTCTCCCTACAGTAATGGGAATGCGCTTTGGGAGGAGGGTGGGTTGTTCTAGCACTAGTTTATGTTGGGACAGTCACTGGAAATTTTTTCTCCTTGGTCTCCTATTGATAGTATTGTATAAATAAAGTTTATATATGCATAATATTCATCTTGTATTGTGACCTTGATACTGCCCTACCAAGCTCATTTCTAATCTTTTATTGCCTCAGTCCCAACCCTTATTTCACCCCATCTTCCCATGTAGGTGCAGCTCAGGACATGAAGCTCACCACATGCAGGGGTCCTCAAACTTTTAAACAGAGGGCCAGTTCACTGTCCCTCAGACCATTGGAGGGTCTGACTATAGTAAAAACAAAACTTATGAACGAATGCTTATGCACACTGCATATATCTTATTTTGCAATGAAGAAACAAAACAGATACAAATACAATATGTGGCCCATGGGCCATAGTTTGAGGACCACTGACATAGAGTGATGAGTGCAGTTAGAGAAATAACTACACTGAAAACTATCATAACAATGTGAATGAATGAGGGAAATTGAAAACCTGTCTTGAATACAGATATAAGGGGGGAGGGGAGGTGGGAGATCTGGGAAATTGGTGATGGGAATCTTGCACTGGTGAAGGGGGGCTGTTCTTTACATTTTCTTTACAACTACAATCATATTTGTAATCACGGTGTTTAAATAAAGATAATTTTTTAAAAAAGAAGAGAAGGAACTGAATGGTGACGAATCAAGCTAAGGATTTAGGTTCTGGTATAGAGAGTGAAAATTGGATTTTAACTCAAAAATTTACAAGAGGTCACTCTGGAGAATATCTGGGTGAATTCCATAAGAAATAACAATGTTCTTCAGTCATATTTTATCCTTTCCTGTTATGTGAATTTGGTCAAAGAGCCTTGTGAAATGGAAAAACAACAGGATTATTTAATGAATGCAGGGAAATTCGGCTAAAAAATGATGTGATGTGTTTAAGTGATCACATTTCAGAGGAATAAGAGAGTTCAGATGATACCTCAATAAGTCCTATGACTTCGTCCATGCACCTTAGTGGCGAAGGGATCTTGGATCAAACAGAGCCATGATTCCTCACCTGTGCCTTTCCACAGCACTGAGCTCCTCAGAGCAGATTCATTTAAACACACGTGATCATTTCCATCACCAGCCTCTGCATCTTTTAAGGATGAAATTTTCAAAGAAGAAGCAGGAGCCCATAGCTGTGGATTGCATACAATTGAGTCAACTTCTTCCAAAAAGATGCACAGGGAACAGTTGCAGACTCCAGCTTTATATATAAAAATTCATATGTATATGTATAAATATATATAATCATTATTTAAGTACCATGATTAAAGCATGCTTGTAGTTGGGTTTGAAGCTTCAGGGTCTTGAAATTAGAGTCACAGGACTCAACAATGTTTTCTCCTTCATGGCATCCTCCTTCTTTGAAGGGTGTAAGTCTGTTCTCTACATTATCCACATATATATATATATATATATATATATATATATATATATATATATATATATATAAATTCCTTTCGTAGGGGAGTATTTTACGGGATTGAAGACACTTTTTATCATCTAATGCTTAGGACAGTGCTCTGAACACTGTAGCTGCTCTATGCATATTTGCCAGTAAATCATGTAACTTTAAACCCAGTTCAAATCCATTGCAAAAAAAACAGATAATTCTTCCTGAAACTAACCACTGACAGCTAACACTGCACAGAAGAGTGGCATCTGATTCCAGTTCAGCAAAATATAAAAGAACAAATATGATCAGGAGTTTTGTTGTTCTTGTTATTTTAAATAAAACTGTTGCCCAGGATAGAAAACCTGGTATGGGAAAGACTTCATTTGTCATCAATATTCACTTTGATTTCCTTTATTTTTAATTGATTCTTGATCTAGCTCTCTAAGGGAACAGGAAAAGATGAACAAATAGCTAACATTTACTGAAAAATTCAGACCTCCTCAGGATTTTTTTTCACTCTTTTCTTCTATGTCTTAAGCCATTTTACCTCTGCAGGCAGCCTCCGTCATCCATCAGTTCCCCATTTTGTGAAACTTTCAGGAGACTGACATTTGCCCTAACATAGCTTAGGAGGAGACAGACAGACCAACAGACAGAGACAAAAATTGGGGTGAATCAACAATTTCTTCGTCTTTTAAATTCTCATGACATTTTATTTATCCTTTTCATAAGATTATCGTGTCATGTTTATTAATGATGTGTGACTTTTATTGAATATGTGGTATGTTCAAAGCTCTGTATTATGTATTTTACAAATATCATACAGCATATTTATTTTAATAAAATTCATTAATTGTCGTAATCTTGTGACTTCTGTTTAGGAGGGCATAGTTTAGTACTGAAGGCTGATATTTTCCAGATATGATATGCAGTACATTCACACATAATTTTTAAACTCAAAATTTAATATTCACTGTGTGCACAAATGAAAGACTAAAACAACAAATAAACAAAAGTGTTTTAAAAACTATTTGGTTATTATTTTTAAAACAAATATTTTATTGGTAAATTCTAGGTTGTGATTATGAAGATAGAATTATGAATTATTCTTTGCAACATATCTTGAAGAAATTACCATTTTTTCATCTTATAATATACTAAAATAAGATCTTAAGGACATAATCCTCATAATTTTTTTAAATCATGGTTCCAAATATTTCCATGGAAGTATTTAAATTATCCTTTAGTTAATGGTTTTACTCAAGAATAGTTGATATAAAATAAATTCATATATTTATTGTGCACCATTTAATAAGCTTTGACACATTTACTTAATTAAAATTATCATCTTCATCAAGATAGTGAGAGTGCCTTAGAAATTCTAGTAGCCCCGTTATAAATCCTCCTCCTTTCTAATTGTGGCTACTCTTTCAAGAAATTCTACATTCTTTGTGACAGTTTTTTTCTTATTTTTTAAAATAATTTTTTTAATTTTTATTGTGGCCAAAGTGAATTACAAATCTTACACAGTGATATTTAAGGTACACAGTGACAATAAATGAGGGCCTTTCCACCAACAGTGTTGTCCTCCCTTCATCCCTGTTCCCAAGCATTTATCCCTTATCTCCCTCCTTGATCCCCCAGAATGCTAGTGTAACTAAAAGCATATATGTTAACACTAATGTAAACCATTTATTTGCAATTCCAGATATTTTTACTAGTGGTTTCTTAAAAGTTTAGAGTCAAAGGAGCACTGTAAGAACAATGTTAGAGTGGCAATTATCATTTGCATGGGCCCACCAAAGTATGGGGGTCATGGAAAGGAAAAACTTTGGCCTAAGTACAAGGAGACCCTTCCCCTGAAGTTTCCTGACATAAGACCATTTCTAGGCTCCAGCCAAACTAGTTTGTCCAATCCAAGTTATTGTCTGTAGTACCCATACAGTTATATTTTTCAGTCTCTGTTGTTGGTATCATGTTTCTGTATTGAAGATCCTGGAATCTGTATATCCCACATTAAAGTCAGGATGGTGAGGAGCAGAGTCTAATTTCAACTCACAATTAAAGGGCAATGCAGAAAGCCCTGTCCAGTACGCAGGTCATTGTTGTTGTTTAAATCTTCTCAGTGTTAAGGGAAGACTCTTTTGATTAAATCGAAGTCAGAGCAGCAGTCGGGTCTTCCCTGGTAGAGGATTGCTTCCAGGTGATGTCATAGACAACTTTGGATGTTTCATAGATGGCTTCCCTGTTCAGGGGTGAATGGAGAATGCCCAAACCTCTAAGGCCTGTGTCAGGTCATCATGTCAATGTTCAGGGTGTAAGGTTCTATTGCACCACAAGATTTGTGTGTTCCTATTTCTATTAGATAAAAATTTATTTGTATGTATAGTATTTTTCATTTTAACATGCCCATGCAAACAAGAAATAATGCCACCTGGCATTATCATCGCATAAGGGGGCCACAAGAAGCCCAAGAATTTCCATGACCTGGTTCAAATGTAAGCATTAAACTGAGGAACTCTTTCACCAAAATTCCTTATTGAACAGTTCACAAAGAGAAAAAAAGATAAAATGTGGGGAAAATAAACAATCTAACTTAAGACAGTGGACACAATTTTCACCATTTAAGAAAATTTGTGTGTTCCCATCTCTATAAGGTAAGAATGTGTTTATATATAATTTTCCATTTTAATGTGCCTATGCAAAGGAAGAACAGTATCACATGGTGAGATTGGTGCCTATGGGTATGCTAGAACAAGTCCAACAATCCAATTGACTTGGTTTTTATATAAATGTTAAATGGAGAGACCTTCTACAAACTTCCTTATTTAACAAATAACAAAGGGAAGGAAAGATAGAGAGGGACTCTCTCACCAAAATACCTTATTGAACAGTTCACAAAGAGGAGTTTACAAAGATAAAAATTGGGGAAAATAAACAATCTAACGTAAGACAGTGGACTCAATTGTCACTGTTTATGGGAACTAATCAGAAACCTAGTATTGTAGCAACCATAGTTACACAATGAAAGAAGGAAGAGGCCAAGAGGCTGCTGAGAGTAAACAAGTAGGTAAAGAGTATTAGCCTCTTCCCAGCCTGAGAGTCCATTCACTCATTTTGATTTTGAAAATATATGGTACCCCCACCCAAACTGGTCTCTTCCCAACCTGAGAGTCCATCCTCCCATTTTTATTTTAAATATACAGCACCCCCACTCGGTTTTTGAAAGAGAGACCAATGAGAAAAAAATACCAGTGAATGTCACAACATAATGTCCCGACATACACCAGTGCTGCATCGGCCCACCATCCACCCCATGTGTCCCCCACTTAATATCGGGAGAGAAAGGGGGAAAACCTGAGGACCACGATAGAGTCCACCTGGGATGGCAACCAATGAAGGCCTGGAGTAGGGGAGGAAATAGGGGAACGGCTGGAGGCCTGCCAAGCCTCCCAGTACCCCCCAAGCTAGGGAGAATGCCTCCGGTATGGGGTGTCCCCTAATGCCATACCTGGGAAAAGCTGGCCTCCAGGATCAAAGCACAGGAAGTCAGCTATCTGCCCGGCCCCTCCCTCTGCTCCTTCCCCCTAGAGTAGGCAGGGAGGAAGACTGTGACATTGTGACATTTTTATATTAGTTTTCATTCCCTATAGTTTTATATAAGTCAAATAAAATATTGCAGTTATACTTAACTTTTTCACCTTGGGATAATTTCTACCAGATTTAGCCACATCTATGTCTATATTAATGTCTCATAAATTATTATAGTGGTAATTTTTGTGTGTGTGTTATTTTTTATTAATTTTTATTTTGACCAAAGAGGATTACAAAATTTTCACAGTAGTATTTTAGGTACATAGTGACATTGAATCAGGGGCATTCCCACCACCACTGTTGTGGTCCCTCCACTCCAGTACCCAGCATATATCCCATATTGCCCCTCCTTTGTCACCTGGGCTGCTAGTATAAATTCCCCCTTCTGTGTCTAGTTTGTTGTAGATTAGGTATCGATTCTGTTGTAGTTAGCTTTGGATTTGGTGCTAAAATCTGATAATTTTTTTATTTCTACTCAATGTTCATACAACTTTTTGGTTTTGGTGCTCTCCATTATTTCCCCCTCAATTTGTGAGGCAGAATAAATGATTCAAGTTCATCTAATCCCCATCAAAAAATGGGGAGAAGAAATGAACAGACACTTTGACAAAGAAGAAATACAAATGGCCAAAAGACACATGAAAAAATGCTCCACATCACTAATCATCAGGGAGATGCAAATCAAAACAACAATGAGATACCACCTCACACCACAGAGAATGGCACACATCACAAAGAATGAGAATAAACAGTGTTGGCGGGGATGTGGAGAGAAAGGAACTCTTATCCACTGCTGGTGGGAATGCCATCTAGTTCAACCTTTATGGAAAGTGATATGGAGATTCCTCCAAAAACTGGAAATCGAGCTCCCATACGATCCAGCTATACCACTCCTAGGAATATACCCTAGGAACACAAAAATACAACATAAAAACCCCTTCCTTACACCTATATTCATTGCAGCACTATTTACCATAGCAAGACTATGGAAACAACCAAGATGCCCTTCAACAGATGAATGGCTAAAGAAACTGTGGTACATATACACAATGGAATATTAAGCAGCTGTCAGGAGAGATGAAGTCCTGAAATTTTCCTATACATGGATGTACACGGAATCTATTATGCTCAGTGAAATAAGTCAGAGAGAGAGAAAAAATGCAGAATGGTCTCACTCATCTATGGGTTTTAAGAAAAATGAAAGACATTCTTGCAATAATAATTTTCAGACACAAAAGAGAAAAGAGCTGGAAGTTCCAGCTCACCTCAGGAAGCTCACCACAAAGAGTGATGAGTTTAGTTAGAGAAATAACTACATTTTGAACTGTCCTAATAATGAGAATGTATGAGGGAAATGGAGAGCCTGTTTAGAGTACAGGCGGGGGTCGGGTGGGGAGGAGGGAGATTTGGGACATTGGTGATGGGAATGTTGCACTGGTGATGGGTGGTGTTCTTTACATGACTGAAACCCAAACACAATCATGTATGTAATCAAGGTGTTTAAATAAAAAAAAAAGAAGCAGTTTCCCAAGGCCTGCATCACCTTCCAAACTTCATGACTAACATCATTTAGATGAGTCTCATTTCTGAAAAAAAAAAAAAAAAGAATAAATGGTTCAAGTTATGTGGTTCTGTTTGAAGGTAAGAAAAAAAAATAGAAAAAGGGGGGCAAAAATTCAAGCAAGCAAAAAACAGGAGGAGTTCTAGAGACTTTAAAAATTAGTATAAGAAAACAAAGAGTAAAAGGAAGGAAAACAAAAATAATACAAAAAATCCAAACCCCTAAAACCCCCAAAACAAAAATAAATAAACAAACAAAAATAAATCCTGAAAAGCACCATTTTGTTTGTTTATTTATTGATGCACACCTGGTAATGCCAAGGTCTTACTCTTGGCTTTGAGTTCAGGAATCACTCTTGGTGGGGTGCAGGGAAGGGTATGGGGAACGAGTGATAGAACTCTGGTTTGCCATTTGCAAATTTAGCACCAGGGGTCATCAAACTTTTTAAACAGGGGGCCAGTTCACTGTCCTTCAGACTGTTGGAGGGCCAGATTATAGTAAAAACAAAAATTATGAAAAAATTTCTATGCACACTGCATATATCTTATTTAGAAGTGAAGAAACAAAATGGGAATAAATACAATATGTGGCCCGTGGCCCATAGTTTGAAGACCCCTGATAGCCTAATGTATCTCTCACTGACCCCACTTAGGATTATTTAATTGAGTGAATATGCATAATATAAATAGACTCATCATTGATAAACACTGGTGTTGTTTTCAAATTTAGACTATTGCAAATAAAACTACAAGAAAGCAATTTTGCCAATATTTGTATGAATACAGGCTTTTATTTTCTGTATTAAATACCTATAATTCTAAAAAACTATCTAACTGCTCCAAGAAAGAACTTCATGATTTTATATTTAAATATTTATTCTATCCAAGTTTCTTCCATATCCTAAAATGAAGTTTTGATTGTTAGAAATAAAATTCAACTATAAAAACAGTTATTAAACTATGTCACATTACAAATATGCTTTTGAGAACACTTAAATGTTCTCACAGCTACTCTTTTACATACTGATTAAAATACAATCTTAGAAAATACAAATTTGATTGACCATTTTTATTTTTTAATTCTTATGTTTCATCATTTATCATACAATATTTTTTTGATATATACAAGCTCTCTTTTGATAATTTTTTGAAAATAACTATTTTCTGTCAACCCTATGGCAAGAAACAAGGTGGAGTTAATATTGTGATATAGTGATGAATGCAATATGAAGACTTAATTCTATACTGTCAACATAGCATCATGGACCTACTTAAATAATAAAAATATCAATAGTCTTTTTTGTTGTTGTTTTGTTTTGTTTTTGTTTGTTTGGTTATTTTTGATGCCCCCTATGAGGTATCAATAGTCTTAAGTAAAGAGATTTACAGAATAATCTTTATAAAAAAAGTTAATGCCTTACTTACAACAAGAAAATGATACAGAAAATCAAGAAGAAAACAGTGAACTTCAGTGACAAATAAGATAGATAAACAAAAATTTACAGAGCATTCCATATTATAACAACCAAATACACATATTTTGTCTACCTTTATATTCATTGTGGATAGATTTGTGAATGAATATTGAAATATATCAAGAATAATTTTTAATCATAATGGGTATAAAACTGGAAAATGATCAAAAATGAAACCACATGTTTGCAAGAAATAAACACCTGCTACTAAACAAATATTGGATTAGTAAAGAAATAAGAGGCTATATTATAAAACAAATGCCTAGAGATGAATAAGTGAAAACACAACTACTAGGAAGCTGTATGGAGAACAATATTATAGCAAAATAAACAGATCTCTGAAAATAATAAATATAAATAATTTCAGTTGTTAAGAGATAGGAAAATACAAATATTTTAGCAGAAATAAATGAAATACAAATTTTTGACACCAATCAGAAAAAGCTTAAAAAAACAAAACCTGGTTATTTAAAAAGATGAACAAAATAGATGTCATATAAAATAGCCATTCTTAAACAAAGAAGAGAAAAGAACATGAGTAAAATAAGAACCAAAAGAGAAATCAGAACAGATAATGCAGACATATAAATACATTATCACAAATTGAATCATTTCGAAGACAATTCCAACTCGTTTGTTTGTTTTTTGTTTGTTTGTTTGTTTGTTTGTTTGGAGACTAAGCCCAATAATGCTAAGGGGTTACTCCTGGCTCTGCACTGAGGATTTACTCCTGGTGGTGCTCAGGAGATCATTTGGGATGCTGAGGATAGAACCCGGTAGGCAAGCTTAAACAAGGCAAGCTTAATGGCTGTACTCTTGCTCCAGTCCAGAAAATCCCAACATTTAAAACACATGTAATTTCCCAAGTGAATTCAGACTAGAAATCCTGAGTAAATATATCCTGTATATAAAAAGTTAAACAGAAGTCAAAACATTTATAAAAGAATGGGGTCAGATGACTTCACCAGTGAATTCTACCAAACTTTCAAAAAAAATAAATTAATCCTTCTTTCAGTATATTTGAAAAGGAGAGAGCACCACTAAATCCACTTTCTGAAACCAGAATTATCTGGATTCTAAATTTAGACAGGGCCAGGGTCGGAGAGATAGCATGGAGGTAAGGCATTTGCCTTTCATGCGGAAGGTCATTGGTTCAAATCCTGGCATCCCATATGGTCCCCCGTGCCTGCCAGAGCAATTTCTGAGCATGGAGCCAGGAGTAACACTGAGCACTGCCGGGTGTGACCCAAAAACCAATAAACAAATAAATAAATAAATTTAGACAAGGCCATCATAGAGAATGAGAAGGAGGAATTGAGGAAGAGAGAAAGAAACAGATATAGACAGAGACAGATCCAGAGAGTAAAATTTATAGACCATTATCTTTGATGAACAGAGTAGAATAAAATAATCACCAATGAAATCAATAGTTTATTAACAGTTAACAATTAAGTAATAGCTAAGAAATAGTAATTAATGATGGTTAATTAATGATCAATAATATTAATAACATTTAGAGAATCATTAATGATGACTCAGGATTTATCACAGAAATAAAAGGATTGTTCAACATATTATATTATCTCTCTTAAGCGTATCCCTTCATTCATGTTCCAGGACAAGCCTATTTTCATAGAATATTTTACGAAGTATTTCTCTATTTCAAAAACTTTATGACATTTTGATTTTTTCTCATTATGTAGCAACAATCACTAGATATGATCTGAATTGTGATTACCCTGTGTAAAAGATTTTAGCTGGTCTATAATGCATTCCTCTTTAAGAGGTATAGTTTAGTGTGTGGTTTTCAAGGAATTTTCTCTATTTTCTCCTATCAGATTTCTTGCCATTCCATTTCCCCAACATTGTTTTTTTTATCTATTATAATTCCTGTATTTACAAAAAAACCACGAGTTCCACTCTTTTATTTGTAATTTGGGGATCATACTTGTTAGAGATCTATCAATTTAATAAAATTATGTTAGAAATTTTTGTTGTAGTTAACTTTATGGTTAATCTTGCATCCTTGTCTAGTTACTAACATTCACATGTAAAATGCTTATTTGCTCATTCAAAATAAATCATATTTCATTGCATCATTTTAGGATGTTTTTTTACATATTCTGGAATAACTTCTTATAAATCATTTGATTTACGTTGATGGTTGTCCCCTATTGCATTGTAGTGTTGATAAACAAGTGTTTCAGTTCACTGTATTCCTTGTTGGCAGTTTCTGTTTTATTGCTTATAATATCTGTTTTTCTTTAGAATTCCCACAGAAATATTCCATCCCCTCTATCTTTGAAAATGTGATGCTACTATACAGGGGGAACTTGTCATTTATTATCCATCACTATGCTAAGGTCATTTCTTAATTAATTAATTTTGAAGCTCTGCTATTAGTTACCTGAGCATTTGAAATATTATGTCCTTTTAATGAGTTTTCCCCTGGCATCTTTAGGAAATACATTTCTTTATTTGCCTATACTGCTCTCTAAAATCTACTCTTTAATATTAAAATGTCATTATAGATTTATTGTGATTAATTGGTAGTGCTATGTATTTCTTAATTTTTTAATCCTTCTTTGTCTTTCAGTATAAAGGCCAGAGCTTCTAAAACAGTACTAGTTGGATTATAAATGACAAGCATTCTCTCTTAATTAGTGTACTAGGACAATTTATTTTCCATGGTCTTATTTATTTGCTTCAATTTCACTATTTTATATGACTCCATTTTATGTCTGTATCATGTCTTTTTGTTACTTTCTTATTCCCTTTGCCTTCCTTTGGGCAAATTAAATATGACTGTAAAATTACATTTTATTTTATAAGTTAGTATTATAGATGGAACATGTCATAAGACACAGTGTTGGTTATATTAAGATTTTAAAGCGGGGCCGGGAAGGTGGCGCTAGAGGTAAGGTGTCTGCCTTACAAGCGCTAGCCAAGGAATGGACCGTGGTTCGATCACCCGGCGTCCCATATGGTCCCCCCAAGCCAGGGGAGATTTCTGAGCACATAGCCAGGAGTAACCCCTGAGCGTCAAACGGGTGTGGCCCAAAAAAACAAAAAAACAAAAAAGATTTTAAAGCCCATTATTAATTTATTACTGCCCGCTTTCAGAAGACGTTTTATCTACAGCATAAAAAGTTAGAAGAGTTGACCAACATTCCTCCTTTCCTAAAATGTGTGCTAATGCATCCTTGTACCTGTTACTTCTTGGGTTCCTAATAGCTTTGTGTAGATACTGACTTTCATATTTCATTTTTCCTATGCCTAAAATTTTTTTGGATAAACCTTCTGTGTGGGTGTTGAATTCTCTCAGGTGTCATGTGTTTGAAAAGATTTTACTTCACTTTCATTTTTTCAGGCAAATCTTGTCGCAAATAAAATTCTAGTTTGACTGTGATTTTTCTTTCAGATTATTGAAGAGATTGTTCTATTCTACCCTTATTTACATTTATCCCCCTACTAACTCTCCTTACTTTCTTACCTTCATTTCTTTATGTAATGTGTCTTTTCTGGCTTTATTTGGGACATTTCCTTTATTACTATTTTTATAAAAATATCTGTGATGTGGTGAGACATTTTTGTTTTCTTTGGATTTTTTTTTACTTCTACAATTTATGTCAAAGCTTTGACAAAAAAAAGTTGAGCATAATTTTATTAAGCATTTTGGTGTAATCTCTATTTTTTCTGTTAGTAACCTCAGTCAGGTTAAACCACTATTACATAATTAAATATGTATTAATTGATTTTAATTTTTACTTTTTATGTTGTTTTTTGTTTCAGTTTGAAACATCTATTTTGTCTTAAATTTATTTTTTTCTGCAATAACTAATCCACTATTAATTTTATATGTAAAATTTTCCCCTGAATTATTTTAACTTTCCTCTCTAGAGGCTTGACTTTGTGTTGTTGTTGTTGTTGTTGTTGTTTGTTTTTTGGGCCACACCCATTGACACTCAGAGGTTACCTGAGTAGCTATGTGCTCAGAAATTGCTCCTGGCTTGGAGGACCATATGAGACACCAGGGGATCGAACCGAGGTCCATCCTAGGCTGGCGCTTGTAAAGCAGATGTCTTACCTCTAGTGCCACTGCTCCGGCCTTAGAGGCTTGACTTTTTATATCTTTCATATTTATACAAAATTTGTTAAATTAACACATGAAATAGTTCTAATAATTATATCAAAATCATTGACTACTAATTATAACATATTCTTTAATTTTGATTTATTTTCAATGGCCATTTTTTGTTTCATATTGTTCAACCTGACATATGAGCTTGCATCTTGTATTTCATTAATTATTTGCTTAAATTAGAGGAAGACATATTCACATGTTTTGTGCTTTGCTTTAACAATGTTAGTGAATCTGAAGATATTACCAATTATAGAAAATTATTTAAAGTATGAGGTTATATTTTTGCATGCTGTACTTCTTTTTATTGGGGGTTAGGGCCACCCCCTGTGATGTTCAGGGCTTACTCCTGACTATGCGCTTAGAAATTGCTCCTGGCTTGAGGGACCAGGGCTGGGGATCCAAACGAGGTCCATCCTGGGTCAACCGCATGCAAGGCAAAGGCCCTACTGCTGCACTATTTCTCCAGCTCCTCTAAATCTATCTTCTGACTAAAAGCACTTCCTCTGTATTTGTCTGAGTGTCAAACACTGCATTATTTTTTTAATTTAATAAATTTGAGTTATAAAATTACCAAGTTAGGTACCAAAGAAATGTATAGCGGGTAGGGTATTTGTCTTGCATGTGCCCAACAAAGGGTTCAATCTCTGTCATCCCATGGTTCTCCCAACACCGCATGTAGTAATTCCTGAATGTATAACCTGAGCAGCATCATTTGTGGACTGAAAACAAGCAATGGTCCAACATTACTCCCTTGACTGTGTCACTAAGAGAGTAGTGTCCATTGCTATCTACTAATGTCTCAGTCACCCTCTATCCCCTTATCCTGCTTCTGTGCCTGGCATCTTATGCTACCTTTCAGCACTAAATTCTCCCTCCAATAACCATTTCTCTCCACCAATGTCAACTGACCTGGCAATTAACTTTGGGCATTTGTACTTTGCCTGCCATATTTCTTTACATCCTGAATATAATAAAGATCATTTTGTGTATGTCCCTCTCCCTCTATGCTCATCCACATAGCACTAAATTGTATGACTTCGTCTGTTTTAATGATTGTGAATATTCTGTTGAGTAAATGTACCATAATTCCTTTAACAACTTATGTTTTGGGGCATTTGAGTTGTTCTCTTTTTTTTGTTCATTTTGTTGTTGTTGTTTTGGTCACACCAGGCATTGCTCAGGGGTTACCCCTGTCTCTGAGCTCAGAATTTTCTCCTGGCAGGCTCAGGGATCATATGGGATTCTAGGATTTGAACTGGGGTCCTTCCTGTATTGGATGCGTGCAAGGCAAATGCCTTACGGCTGTGCTATGTCTCCGGTCCCTAATTGTTTTCTAATTCTGGCTATGTGAATAGTTAGGGAGTACAGAGGACTTTTCTGCACTGTTCTTGGTCCTTTTGTGTTTATTGCAATGTCTGTAGTGTATTCCAGTGTCTGGAGTGTATATACCTACACTATATCTTTAAGCTTTTCAGATGTCTGATGTTTGAGCTCTCTTCATGCAAGTGCTCGTTGTTGCTCAAGTGAATATCAAAGGAACTCTCAAGATTTTCAGAAAATCTCCATGATCTTACTGCTTGTCTTTGTCTTGCTATCTTTATCTTTGTCTCTGTTTCTTGTTCTTTCCTGAGGAATCTAGGTGCTCTCCAAGCAAGGACTTCACCGAGTTCTTGATGGATTCTTGTATTCTTTCTCCATATACCTATGACATAAAAGCTATCTTAAAGTCATAGGTCGATGAAATTGCAGCAATCACACTGTTTATTTTGTTTTTATTTTTCAGGGATCAATATCCTTTGTTCCTTAATATAAAAAGTCTTGCTAATCTTTGCTTTATTTATATTTTTCATTTTGTTTGTCTTCTTTTCCTTAGTGAGAGTCAATAAACTTCCTGTTAATCTACCTTACATCATCAATTATTAAAGTGATTTTTCTTATGTGGTTGGTACTTTGTTTCATTTATCTATATATCTTTTACATAAATATAAAACCATATCTAAAACTATGCTTTTATATGTGTGTGGTTAAATATTTTGCTACAATATTGATTAGATAATGAATACATTCCACTTAGATAAAGTCATCTTCCACATTGTAGGTTATTTTATTTGAAGGACAGTAGAAACATTATTGTGACAAGTAGCTTTGAAATTCTCTTCTCTACCTTGCTAGTAAGACATGGGCGGTGATTTGCAAATGAGAAAAGTAAATACTAGCTTTATGTTCTAGCAAGAGACCCAAGGTGACCTGGGGATAGAGGTAGAAGGGAAGAAGCTACTAAATTTTGGATATCTGTCTGCATGTTTGTGTGTGTGTGTGTGTGAATGTGTGTTTAATCTTTTTCAGTCTGTTCAATGTAAATTAATCACCAGTTATATTCTCTTCTAAGGGCTGGAATGGTGGGGCAGACGTAGGGCATTTGTCTTGCATGTGGCTGATCTAGGACAGAACGTGGTTTGATCCCCAAGCATCCCATATGGTCCCCCAAGCCAAGAGGAATTTTGAGTGCATAGCCAGGAGTGACCCCTGAGCATCAACGGATGTGGCCCAAAAACCAAAAAGAAATAAAAGAAACAATTGTCATCTAAATATCTAAATTGAATATGCACTTGAACTAGTTGGAAAACTGGGGGAGCTTTATATTCTATTATGTCTATGCCAAGAATTGGCAACCATTGGACCAGCATTGTTTGCCAAATAAAGTCATATAACAAACAAATTATGACATGTTTTCAGTAATGGGAAAAGTTTATTTAATTGTCTCAAAACCCAATATTTTCTTTCTTCTCAAACAGTCACACAGCAAATGCATATAATCAGTTAGTGTAGAAACATCATTTGTTTTTAAAACCCTTTTGTGAGCTGGAGATTTATAGTGTTGACAAATATGATATCTAATTATTATTAAATTTGTAATTAACTTCAGGAATTTACAGCCTTATCATTAACCTGATCACTGAATTTTAGAACTTTAGATCTAAAATATCAAGATTTATTTGAGAAAAGTATCCAATAAATAATGCCTTCTTACAAGAGATTAGCATCAGTATTATTTGTTTTAGCTATTTTATAATGTACCGAAAAAAAAAAAGTGGTGAAAGTTTCTTTATTCTACTGATAGAAAATGTTGTAACTGATAATAAGATAGCAAAATCCCTCCTTCACTTCTACTTATATTAAAATTAGTCATAGACAGATTTTTTTGGGGGGACGTGGATATTTAAACGTTTTCTGTTGCAAGGAGAATTGTACTATATAGGCTTTTGCTGGGAAATCCTTTCAGTGATGTCTGAAAGTATGTTGTCTGGAGCTTAGTTTGTTTGAATGAGACACAAAAAGAATGATGTAAGGGAAGCTTTTATGAGAAAAGGACATTATTAACATTTCAATGAAGCAAGTAGTTTGAAAGGGCCCACATCAATGTGGAAAAGCCCAGTCAGTGAAGTGACTTATTGTTCCACTCCAGGAAAATAGCTTTTTTTTTTAATTTACTAGAACTGTTAATATAGTCTACTAAATGATCACAAGTTAATTTAAAATTATCCACACTATTTATTACTATCTATATCTTAATGTGGAGATCAACAACATGAATATAGAGCAGAAATCTGTGTTTTTAAATTAGATTTATGCAATATTGGTCTCATATATTAGGAGAGGGCTAGCATCCATTGGCAACACGATGGAGGATGAGTAAGATTTTATGAAACAAACTTAATGTACATAAATGGTACCAAGAGTTCAATGTGAAAGACCAAAGGAAAAAAACACCAACAAAATTCAGCTCTGTTCTCCCATCAAGAGTCATGAAACTTCTCCAAGTCTATTCACAGAGGAGAAGTCATTGGTCAGAATCGGAGGACAAGACTCACTAGCCTCCTCCTGCTAACATAAAATTGTGAGACTGTTCTGAAGCCCTCTTCAGGCAGAGACCCACAAAAATATTTCCAAAATGATAGAAATAAACCTTTCTCTATATATATCTATATATCTCTATATCTCTATCTATCTATCTATCTACCATCTATCATCTATTTATCTATCATATATCTATCATCTATTTCTCTACCTATCTTTCTACCTACCTACTTACTTGGTAAGTAAGTAGGTAGGTAGAAAGATATCTACGTATCTATCCATCTATTTGTCTATCTATCTATCTATCTATCTATCTATCTATCTATCTATCTATCTATCATCATCTATCTATCTATCATCGATCGATCTATCTATCTATCTATCTATCTATCTATCTATCTATCTATCATCTACCTAATCTATATCTTTTTACCTACATATAGTCTATTTACCTATCATCTATCTACTTATCATCTATCTTTTTGTCTCTGTCTATTTCGCTTTATCTATCTATTTATCAATTTAACTATCTCTGCAGTTAATACAGTTCACAAATCTGACTGAGAAAGAAAGATGATTATTGGACTTTGAGTTGTATTCACTCAGGCCTTATTAGAAATATCCATTAGATAAACATAAAATAAAAATGACTTTCTAGATTCATTTCCTCAGGGGACAGTCCCCAGCAAGCACTTTCCATGGACTATTATAAAGAACAATTTGCCAGTCAGGATGGGTGCCAAAGGCCTCTTTGGTTGTTTTTGTCGAAATTGTGTCTATCTCCAGGAGAAGTACTTCCTGCTTTATATTTTCTGCCATTGCTGAAAAACTGAGTAAATATTCTCTTTTGTTTCCTTACCAGTTTAGACCAGTGTAGGTATTGTGTTTCCTAATACAAACTAAGTATTTCAATATATAAGGAGAAAGGAGTACCTATCTGTGCACTGGTCTTATGAAAACTCTTCACAATTTAACTTCTGTTTAGTTTTTATGAAGAACTGAAACATTAAAATACAAAAGCAATTCATAGAAAGGAGTCTGGGTTTAATAAAACTCACATTTATATTTCTTATATCTGAGTTGACTCAATTTGCTTATATTCTTGGTTTAAGAAATTAAAGTTTAGTGATTATGCTTTTATTTTCCTTGATAGTTAAGATTCATAACTTCCATTCTGAGCCTCAAGATTTCTTATTCTATGCCATAAATAAAATTATACAATTCCATGGCCCCTTGCTGGGTATAGTTGTTTTATTCATGCTTTATTAATGTGTACATGACGCTGTGTACAAGAATGGGAAATTCGATTAAATTATGAGTCTTCAATGAGACTATGATAAATAAAGCAATCTCTAGGAAATACTGTATCTGTTATATGGGCTCTGAATAATTCTGGCTCATGATTTAAGAAAAACACAAATTAAATGGGGTTCCCACATTCATCTCAACAACTTCAGCATATTGGAAAGCATCACAGTCACAGCTTAGACTGGGCCTTGCTGTTACTCAAAGGTTACCCAAAACCAACATTCCTCCCACGGAAAGTCCCACCAGGAGCACAAAGAGGGGAAGAAGGGGAGCAGCACTATTGTTTCACATTCTGCCTTTCAGAGAATTGTTTTCCACCAAGGTAACTCCATGTCAGCCAAATCCTAATTGGGTAGAACAACAGAATCGTAATATGATCTATTTTATCCGTTAAAAATGCAGAATGTTTTTTCACATTTTCCTTTCAGAATACTGAACTGGGGTTACAGAGGGACCAGAGTACTTAGCAGCTAGAACAGAAGCCAGGAGCTGGATTTCTGCAGCTTTCCAAGTGCTGGCTGGTTTCACCTTCCCAATCCACATCTCACACACACACACACACACACACACACAGACACACACACACAAACACACATACTCATGTGCAAACACACATAAACATACACAAAACATATATTTCATATGCCTTCACATATCAACACAAACTCATTCATACATTGACACACATTCACTTGCACTCATGAACACTCACATAAACACTCATATGCGCACACACAAAAACACACACAACTACATACACATATTTCTATGAGCATACACACAAACATACACTCATACACAGCTCCCTTCTTCAGTGATGACGTGCTAGATTTCCTCACTTCTTATGCCCAGTTATGATTGATCAACTTTTTCCACAAGACAAATTTAGAGCATTATTTTAGACTTTTGGTGATTTAATCATTGTGGAAAGGGTCCCACTGAGATTCCAGACTTTTTGCTCTGGGGACACCTTCTCTGAAAGAACTTGTCTTCATCAGCTTATCCTTCCTCCCAGAGCCAGGTCTGTTTCTATTTCACAGCCAAGATGGAGCAAACAATATTGTCTTCATATATTAGCAACTGCTTCTCACAAACCCAGCAGCTTATGCATTCTCCCAATATTTTACTCTCTTCTTCCCACTATCTTTCTACCTTTGCTCAGAATAAAATTTATACATAAATCACATGTACTCAAAACCTTTTTTTTTTAATTCTTTGCTATTTCTTAGAAAGCCACATTCTGGGATGAATAAATTTTATGCTCTGTCTCTTCTGGGTCTTACTTATACTTACTGGAACTAACCATAACTTTAGAAATACAAACACCTCTGCTGACAGGTCCCACTTCATATATGTGGGGATTGATCCTTCATAGGGTTACTGCATGACACAAAAATCACTCTATGTATTTTTGCCTTCACTCTACATAGCCACTAACACATATTCCTCTTTCCACTCTCATCACAATCACACCACCTCTTACTCCATTTTCACTGAGAATTAGCATCCTCTAAAAACTCTTAGAAGATATCACTATGGACTAAAATTCACTGAATGTGGCCACATAATTTGAGTTGCTGGGATTAGCTTGGGTCAGCCACATGCAAGATAAGTGTCAGACCCATTGTAACATCTCTACAGCCCCCAAATGAATTACTGTCTTATTTTCCTAAGAAAGTATCAGTATCCAGAGCTAGAGAGAAAGCACAGTAGGAGGGCGTTTGTTTTTTTTTTTTTGCCTTGCATGCAGCCTCTCCAGGACAGACCTGAATTTGATTTCTGGCATCCCACAAGGTCTCTAGACTCTGACAGGAGTGATTTCTGAGCAAGCGCAGAGTCAGGATTAACCCCAGCAGGTGTGGCCCAAAAATACAACAAAAAATACATTAGTATTCAGATTAGATTCAGTTTACTGTAACAAACCATTTATGCACTTGTTTTTTGTTTTTGTTTTGTTTTTTTGGGGGGATCACACCCGGCAGCGCTCACGGGTTACTTTTGGCTCTACTATCAGAAATTGTTCCTGGCAGGCTTGGGAGACCATATGGGATGCTGGGATTCAAACCATGTTCCTTCTGCATGCAAGGCAAACACCCTACCTCCATGCTACCTCTCCGAGCCCGCACTTGTTTTTTAGCCATAACTACATCATGGCTCACCACAAAGTTGCTGAGCCTTTAATTTTTTTCAATACTATGGAATTTTTCTTTTTCCCAATAAGGATACTTCCAAGTGATTCTCAAGAGGCCTATGAACCTCCTCAGCATTTCTTAACCAACTGGACCATCACTTTGATGCAAGGGCACAAGAAAGCAAAACTACTCAGTTCTTATTGTGTCTGGAGTTATCCTCCCCCCTCCCCCGCCACCAGAAGAAAAGGAGATGCTCCAGAGCCTCACCTGTTAAAGTTCAAGAGTATATGCTGTGCTAAGAAATCAAACTCATATATGAGGACATTTTACTTGACCCTAACTGCTAGACTACCTTCTTGCTGCTAGCACAACTAAAACATATCTCACTTATTTTTAAGGAGAAAAGTTTACAAATTACGATGTGCTAAAATATAACATCCCAATTTATTTTCATCTAATTGATAATGACATGAGATTAATGAAATAGCACCCAAATTAAAAAAATATATGGCCCTAAGGAAAGTTACTGGTAAGTAAAGATGGACCATTTGAAGAAGGAAATAGGATGTGCTCGAGAA
Source organism: Suncus etruscus (assembly GCF_024139225.1). Taxonomy (NCBI): domain Eukaryota; kingdom Metazoa; phylum Chordata; class Mammalia; order Eulipotyphla; family Soricidae; genus Suncus; species Suncus etruscus. Next base: position 120,640,638 of record NC_064855.1, read on the forward strand.
AGAAACCAACAACATTAAGAGATTTTTCTCAAAATTCTTTACTTTCTTGTCTTACCAGATTATGTCCCCTGATTTAAACTCAATGCAATGGGGTGACCCATTCTCTAAGTGAAAAAGACATAAAAGAAAAGGGCCTTTCTTGTTTTATCAGAAATCTTATTTAGGAGACCCTCCCTCATACTGTGAAAGATCCCTAGCCAGTGCATCTCCCTTCCAACCTCTTCAAAAAACTCTTCCTCCAAATTTTATTCATTTATTCTCTAGTCCCTGTATTCCAAAATGGGCTGTTTGAAGATAAGAACCTGAGTGCAGTGGGGCAGACCCAAGAGGGGAATTGCCTGAATTTCCATCAAAACCATTTGAGCAGTAAATCTCTTTCCTCTGAACTGAGGTTAACCTTTGCATGCAAAGTGTGTCCTTGTTAGGACCACATCTGGTGATGATCAGGGCTTACTCCAGACTCTGTGCTCAGATATTACTCCTAGAAGACTCAAGGGACCATATGGGATGCTGGGAAGTGAACCCAGATCAGCTACATGCAAGGCAAATGATCTACCTACTGTGCTATCACTCTGGCCCCCAAGTCTTCTTTCTTTATCACCTCATATTCTCACATGGCTCATTATAAACAACTGCCAATGCAGACAGTCTTAGTTCAAATTATCTCCCACCCTACATTTTGACAGCATTTTCCCAGAGCTCTCAGAATCTGTAGATCATCTTCCTCTAACCTTTATGATCTAGTTGGTGATGCATGTCCCAGCTTCATACTTTTCACCAGAACAACACACAGAACATTAAATCACTGCTTTATCCAGTTTTGATCAGTTATGATTAAATATAGGACTGTGAGTCTATAGACATAAACTTGTTAGTGAGGAACTCAGCTCCTTTCCCCTGGAATTTTTATTGACTTTGCATTTATTTTCACCTTCTGAGAACATAAATATCTAGAGGTCAGAGTCCTTGACTATAACATTCAAGATTTGTACACACACAGAATGATGTCTACCACAGAGTTGGTTTTTATGGATTTTCAAAATGGATTAATTAAAATGAAATATTTTATTTATTTATTCTATATATCCTCTCAAATCTTTTATTTGTTAAAAAGTACAGGCAGTTCCAGAACTGTTTATAAAACTCTCAATTAGACTGTCCATTCCCACTTCTTACATTTTTTCTATTAATATTTCTTGGTCTTAATCCTGCCGGTTTCTTGCTTATGGTCCATAATTCTATCAAACCCAGCCAACCTACAAAATTAAATTTGTTACAATATGGAGAAAGTTGAAATGACAAAAAATAAAAAAACAAAGTGGGTCTTCTGAGTAGTTGTTACTGTAGTTTTGTTAAGCCCCATGTATCCAATTAATTTTTCAACATTTCTGGACCGTGAGTTTCTGCTCAGTAATTTTGGAGAACAGAAGTTATTTTCAATGGACTTTCCTGTCCTAAAGGGAAGGTGTAGTGAAGAGAGACTTGGAGGAAAATATTTGCATTCAAGTTTGGCTCTGGTTAGTAAACTTTGGTGAGTCCTAAAGGCCCATCTCTAAAGTCAAATAGTGGACATTGTGGTAGACAGACTAGATGATGGACATACAATTGATCAGTAAAATCTATTCTTCTTAAATCCAAGCCAGACCTTCAACTTAGCCTTAGCCAACAGAACAAAAAATATCATGGGATGTGATGCCTGTGATGAAGGTTCATGATACTAGATGAGAATTCCATGTTAAAGACCAGAGGACCAATATTGAAGGGAGGAAACTTGCTTTGAATGAGGCTGCATATGATCCCTAATATCTCATAACCCCCCCTCCCCCAAGAAACACAAACAGCAACAATTCAGGAGTACAGAACCAGGAGTAAGTTCTTAGTACTGCTGGGTGTGGCCACCAAACTAATCTAAACTAAACTAAAAAAGAATTCCATGTAAAGCAAAGCTCTCATCCTTGCTGGGAATGAAACACTGTGTATCTAGGTCTCCAACCAACGAACAGCAAGCCAGCAGCCTTTGGTCATGTAACCATGAATAAATAGATGAATCTTGCCTACAGCCTGCATAAGGATAGAGGTGAGTTCTTCACATTTAGAGTGTGTATATGTGGACACAGCCCAGTTAACACCTGACTAGAGCCATCTGGGTCAGGTCATGACATCAGACTCAGGGACATCAGGAGGAAATGTATGTACATGCTCTAGCCAGTAGGTTGTGGTCATTTGTTATGCAGTAGTAGACAACTAATGTAGCATTTAATAAGTTCAAATCAGGTAGAATTAATTTTAACATCTGAAAGTGACACCATGACTGGGTCAATGATAATGTGTAAGATAGTGGTGTAAAGGTTAACTCAGGTTGCACCTAGGTTGGAAGGTGAGTGGACATCACTCTTTCCCCTCCTTGAGCTGGAGAGGGAACAGATCATGGGGCAACTGAAGTGGAACTAAATCTTATTTTCCTTTGTCACTGTGTTTGGCATAAAATAATGAAAATATCTTGTTTTATTTCTAGTTTTTATGGAGAGGTCTTTCTTTTTTTTTTTTTTTTTTTCAGATAAATCAGGAAGAAAGAGCTCCTTCCCTTCCCAATTCCCAAATTACCAGCATCCTTGGTTCAGGTCTAGAATTGATAAGTCAGTCCTCTGTAATATCTGAATGAATAAACTCTTCACAATTCAAATAATTTAACCATCTTCCGTTTAAGCTAGGGACAGAGGCATAATTTGATTTTTTCTTTTATGGTAACTCCCTTACTATTTAGTGATTTATCAACAAATGCCTGGATGAGGGGCACAAGGTAAAGTCTTAAAGACTTTTGGGATAATTCCCAAATCCCATTTCCAATTCTCTTCTCTGTTTAATGAAATCTGATAAAGAAGCTTTACAAAGCATCATTTGTATTTTGGGTCCACAATAATTTGTGAAGTGTACTTACTGGTATGCAGGATAGCAGCTGTTTGTTTGTTCATTTGTTTGTTTGTTTTTGCGTTTTAGGCCACACTGGTGATGCTCAGGGGTGACGCCTGGATATGTGCTCAGAAATTGCTCCTGGCTTGGGGGATCATATGGGACGCCGGGGGATCAAACCATGGTTAATCCTAGGCTAGTGTGGGCGAGGCTGATGCCTTACCACTGCTGCCACTGCTCAGGCCCAGCCGTGGTTCCAATAGAAGTAAATGGGATCTCCCAGGCCCAAGTAGCTATCCAAGGTAATTCTACAAGCAATGGTTGGGTTGCTTGACCTCCTGGAAATTTCTAGAAATTTTAGACTAATAGCTACAAAATGTCTCTAATATTTCTATTTGATATTTGCTTCAAATTTTCTACATTTAGTGTTTAAATTCACCCTTTTAATCAACCATATTCTATTACTTTTAATGCCTTTATTATTCATTTTATGAAAATTAATAGTTTATTTTATTCTCCATCAGCAAATTGGTGAAATGCCTAAATATAAACAGAGAGTTTTTCTGATGGTGCTCTTATGAACAGTTCTAGCAACCTTATCACAATGTCCTAGCTTTGTTTTGAAGTACAGCCACTTTTCTCCCCACCCTTATGAATGCCAAGCAAAACAAGGAAGTACGTATCATAGCCTTTGTGGTTCCAGAGAAGAAATCCTTTGGGGTGAGGGTAATAAATATCCACTTAGTATTAATAGTTATAAAGTAGTATGTGAAATTGGATAAAGGAACCAATTAGCTGCATTTTTGGAAGGATAACAACATGTAATCCTATAAACGGGGAAATTAGCTTCCATTTTGCTGCAAGCAAGTTGACCCTCAGTGGAAGTCTTCAGCTGGGTAAACCAATAATGACATCTGTTGTCATGGATATTAAAGATTGTCAGGATAGGTCTTTCTATTTCCAATTCGGCCAACCTCCCAGAAGACCCTGGAGAATTCTCCAAAGGGAGGTAAAATTCTGGCACCTCGCTTCTGCCATCCAAGTAGCTGAATCTCAGATGCTCCATTGCCTTTTCCAAAGAAATCGAATCTTCCATTTTAAAAGTGTCATCGCTATGAAATCTGCTTTGCACGGTGTTAATGGGCAGAGCTGGATTCCAGAGAAAGAGTAAACCTTTTATTAGTCTCCAGTGTAATAATTTAAAAAAGTTACACACATTTGTAGATCCAATCTGCTATCTTCTCATATTATACATATATAAATATATATAAAGTTTATACATTTTGTTCTAATAAAAGGTCTGTGTACATTTCTTTTCAACTCTCCATGACACATTTGAAAGCTAAAACGTTAAGAGCTCTTTTTCACTTTTGGGAAGCAGAGAGGTAGCACAGAAGAAAGCAAATGCCTTGCATGACCCTTGGCTAGTGCAATAGTAAAGGATATGAAGAACTCTCTCACACACACATACACACACAATCACACAGAAACCAATGTGTATGAACAAATTTGCATGAGCAAAAAACACATACGTGTGCTCACACAAGGCTAGGAATGGCTCTGTGGGAAAAAGAGACTCTCTTGTATGATCCCCTAGGCTGCTGTGTGTATTTGACCAGGGTACTGACACAGATAATGCCCCCTTTCCCCGTGCACACCACAACTGAAATATGTACGAGCACTACTCTCAGGAGCCTTCTTCCCGCTAGCTGCCAGGAGACCATTCCCAGTGTGAAGACATCAGATTAGAGGTGTGACTCCCAGCCAACACGTTGGCCAGGCATGCATACCCAGGTGCCAAGCCCTGGGGATAATCTCAACCCAAATGTGCAGGCTCTGTCGGTGCCAGGAATTGGTGAAAGGAAGGGTATACTGGTGAAGGATAGTGTACATTGTATGGCATAAGCCCGACAATGAACAGTTTTGTAACCATGGTGCTTAAATAAAGCAATTAAAAAAAAACTTTTTTGTTACCAAGACTAGAGGGCAGTTTCAAGGAAGAGTGAAAAGTTTGACTGTGTTTTTACTAGTTCAGTTGTTAGTTTTCCAAGTTTTAACTTTTCCTTGCACCCTTCCTGTCATTAATTCCCTCCCAATTCCTGACTTGTTCTAAGGCAGGCAATTTCTCTCTCTCTCTCTCTCTCTCTCTCTCTCTCTCTCTCTCTCTCTCTCTCTCTCTCTCTCTCTCTCTCTCTCTTTCCCCTTTTTAACACTGTAGTTTGCACTATTGTTGATCAAGGGGTGCCTTGCCTCTTAGTTTCTCCACTTTTTGTGCCAAATTCTTTTTTTTTTTTTTTTTTTTTTTTGGTTTTTGGGCCACACCCTGTGAGGCTCAGGGGTTACTCCTGGCTATGCGCTCAGAAGTTGCTCCTGGCTTCTTGGGGGACCATATGGGACACCGGGGGATCGAACCGTGGTCCGTCCTAGGTTAGCGCAGGCAAGGCAGGCACCTTACCTCCAGCGCCACCGCCCGGCCCCGTGCCAAATTCTTGTCCAGAGCTATCAGTTGTTTTTTGTCTTATTATTCTTCTTACAAAGCTTAGCAAAACTTAAACTTCAAAAATAAATAAACTTAATATAAACAATTATACAGTTTTGATTATGTTCCTGAAGTATCTATTTCTATACCTTCAAATAAAGCATAACAATGTTTAAACAATATATTACTTAAAGAAGTCTATCGCTTTATCATTTCAAATATGTGAATACACAATATCATTTTAAGCATAAAATTTTATATAAAAATGGAACACTGAGCTCGCTTACTTGCTTGAATGAGTCATCATAAATTTGAAGTTGAGTGAAGAGATGCAGTCTTCACGTTTATGACTTCTTGTTTTTGGTCTTTTCTGCACTTTATGATCCCTAATTAAAATGCAAAAAAATACTTTTAGTCCTCTCTCCCTACAGTTTATAAACTCCTTCAAAATTGCTAAACTCTCAGAGGAATGAGAATAATTTCATCTTCCTAAGGATTTAATAGCTATATTCCCTGGAGCTTCTGGGAATCATGTTATAGAACATCATAATGTAAAAAAAATATTTTTAATGTATTCAAAATAGGGCTCAGGAAGAGCTACAGCTATATGTACAATCCACCAAAATAAATCATGTCATTTCTAGCTGTTAATTAAGTCTGTTTAAAAGCTTTTCTCTCTCACTTAATGCATCTTTGAGAATATAAAGAAAAATAAACTCATTGACCAAAATGTGCTAATATGCAGTTAATTTAAAAGATGAAATTTTTTGAATCATTATATATCTAAAATTAATTACTGCTAGGGACAGGGTCTTTTTTCAGTTTGACAGAAAGAACCAATTAAATTTTGTGTTTTAAATGGAGCTTCTTTGAAATACTGAGGCTTCAAAATTCATCCAAAACAACCTGATTAGTTCTCAAGAGCAAATTTACCTTAGAAAACATGTCTTCACTTAAGTGGCATATCAATAGATTACATTTTCTATAAAATAGGCTGTGGTGGACAAAAAATAGAAAAATAATATTTCATCTGTTCTAATTTCTTTAACACTTTGATAAAACTTATGAAGTATGTGTTTTAGAAAACCCATAAACCATCGCTCATGAATTCTGTGAAGCTCCTGTCAACTTCCCAAAGAGGGAAAAAAATCATGTTGATCTCTTAATGTTGTCGAATAGAAATTCATCACAGAAAAAATGTGGGAATAGGTTAATATAGGTAATTTTGTTAAGGCAAATAGAAAGACTTCATCTCAATTGATGACAACTTAACAAGAGTCTTCAGAGAAGTTTGGGCTCTATTTCTAGGGGCCAAGATATAGTACTTGAGTTAGACATTTGCCTTATATGCAAGTTGAATTGAATTATGCACATTGACCTTAAGTTGACATGAGTTCAATTGCATGTATCACATATTGAGCATAGATAAGAGTAATCTTTGAGCAAATTTAATTAAGCCCTGTACATAGCCATATATGGCTCAGAAAGCAAACAAACTCACAAACAAGAAAGCAAACAAACACAAGTTTTCCTCTTCTGCTGACCTCTGCTCCTTTCCTTGAAAGGGGTAAAAATACACCAGGAGGGTGGACATCTGACTAAGGAAGCCAACAAAAATTTACTCAACATAAAGAACATCTGAGATGCCCAAATCTGCTTTGTTAACACACACACACACACACACACACACACACACACACACACAGTTTGTGGGAAACCAAATGCTTTATTTTGCACAATTGTAGAGTTATCTGACATAATGTTTTGGTTTGATTGAGAAGCATCTAGATTAAGGCAGCCCCAAGGAGAGTTTCTGTCGTAATGAGTGTGTCCTTGGTAGGACACTTGGCAGGCTATTAGGAAGCTTTTATTTAAGTCATTCATGCATGTTTTTCAATTCACCCCGAAGCCACATTACAGATCAAGAAACAGAAACAGAAGAGGAAAGTCATACAGGTTAGTCCAAGGACACATTTAAGTGGCACAGGATTTAAACATGGCTTTCTAGCTCACTTATAGTATTTCCCATTATTTATAACCCGTATTCTCCTGCAGAAATAAAATAACCATTTAGAAATTAAATCATGTGGGAGTTCCTATTCAATGACAAAGGGTGCGAAGGAATGAGCAAGCACCCTTTAGAGAGAGTGACACACTTGTCTAAGCCCAATGTGCTGGTGGATTGATTATTGATTGAGGTCAGAGTGGAAGGATCTAAAACTGTGTATGGAGGGGCTGGAGCAATAAAGTTAGGCCCTTGAATGCATCCTCCATGGGTTTGATCCTCAGCATCTTGTATGGTCCCCTGATCACTGTCAGGTGTAGTTCTAAAGAACAGAGCCAGCAGTAAACCTTGAGGATCATTGGGTGATGCCTAAAGTAACAACACCAACAATGATCTTTCTGTGTATGAAGTGAATAAGGCTGAGATAATAACAGTGAAACACTTCAGATGAGTGCAGCACTATAGAGCAGGAAGCCCTATTTCCTGGTGTGCGCAGCTTATCCTATTCCTTTCTAGATACTTGTGTACTGTAACATGATACAGTAATTTCTGAAACTTCTAAATTGCTTAATTTGCATCGGAAATCCTCTTTGTTTGGAAGAATGGTGGAGTGAGTGTGGACCACACCAAAGATTATTTGCTGGCTACTGACAGTTCTGTGCTCTGGGTTTCTAGAGATACACGGAGAAGACTGTGGTACATGAGTAGAACTGGGTTGGCATCATTCAAGGGTATCTCTCTGGCTAAAAATATTTTTAATATCAAAAATTCTGTAGAATCAGTGAGTAAAATATTGTTTTCTTCTTCATTTCATAGTTCTCTAGGACGTTGTTTGCTTTGTTTGCTTATTTTGGTTTGCTTGAACTCCCAGGAAGTGTTTGAGTGATCAGTGACCATTCCCGGCCATAGTCAACTGGAACTCTGGTCTATACTCCAGCCTAATAATGTAGAGTTGCTTGGAGACTTGTCCAATGACCAAGTCATCAGGACTGATCCAGTGGTACTTTGGGGAATCCAATGCTATATCCAGCAAAGCTTAGGAGCCTGATGTTTTGAGCCAAACCAGCAGTCATGTGTGTATGTGTCTAACCATTGCCCCTTATGTCAGGTTCTTCTCATTTTTCAAGGAATGGAATAAAAACAAAAAAGAATCAGTATAATACATCCACAAAATTAAAAAATTTTACTTATGATTTTAAATTGTTTTATTTGCATTTCTGTTTAACTTCAGAGAGTCAAAGACCCACACATGAATATACTATTTTAAGTCTTCAGTGAACCTTGTTAGGGAAACAACCCAAAAAAGGGCCTGGTTGGTTAGATACCTGATCGTTTAAATCGACTATTTTCTGTCAATAGAATCAAGTAGAGGTGCTCAGACTTTTCATGGTTCTCATTCCACTTCCTAATGACATCATCAAGCACTAGAGCCTGTTGTCTTCCAATAACTGTTAATGCAATGAAAATGGTTCATTTGTCCTATAGACAAAAAATGAAAAGTGTAATGAATAGTAAATGACTTTGAATCGAAGGGCTTGACAGGAAGTTAACCATGGCCACATTAGTTAACTGTCTACTGTACCAAACTACAAATTTCAGAGTATTATATAAATGAACTCATTTAATTTTCAAAGAATATAACGAAAAATATTTTTATATCTGTGTCTTCTTTGGTGGATGAGAAGTAAGGATACATAAAGTAAGTATCTTGGGCATGAAAGAAAACACAAAGGGATTCATACTTGCCTTGCACAGAGCTGGTTTGATCCGAAGCATCAAATATGGCCCCAAATGAACTACACAGGGAACTAAGCATTCCTTGCTGAGACCTAAAATATCCCAAACAAACGAGAAACAATTAACAAGAAATAAAATATCCTGTGCAAAGTATGCTATGAAGAGAGAGTGCAAACCATTAGTCTACCTATAGAACATGCATTTCTTTTTTTTTGAGGGGGGGCCCACCCAGTGGCCCAGAACAAGCATTTCTAAAGAAACATATGATATCTCTTTAAGGAGATATATTCCCCTGCCAAAGGAGAAAAAGTTGAATTTAAATTGAAGTTAATATTGTAACTGAATAAGTAGATTAAAAACTATAACTTAGAAGGGCTGGAGTGATAACACAGTTGGGCTGACCCAGAAAGGAACTGGATTCAATCTCAGGCATCTCATATGGTACCCTGAGCCAGGAGGGATTTCTGAGTGCATAGCCATAAGTAACCTCTGAGGTCACTGGGTGTGGCACAAAAACAAGGAAAAAAAACTCTTAGTGTATATATGCAGTCTTTCTTTGGGAATGTTAACATGACAATAAAGATTATTTTGGGACTGGAGGAAAAGTACAATGGATAGCATGTTTGCCTTGCACATAGCCAACCCTGGTTTGATCCCTACCATCATAAATGGTCATCCTAGCAGTGCCAAGAGTACTCTTGAGCACAGAACCAGAACTAACCCTTGAGCATCATCAGGTGTCATGCAAAACCTAAACAAACAATAAATCTTATTATCTAAAGAAAATTCTCTCACACTATTACAACAAAATGTATTGCAATTTAGCAGACAATCTTCTTTTCCTGCAGAAAACATATCAGAGTAGACAAATAGAGCAGAAAGAAAATAAGCCTACCAGCAAAGAAGATAAAGAAGTGTAGACATAGCACCGTTTTTATAAGCAGATGGTAGTCACGTAGAAATCAATTTCCTATGGACAAGACCAAGAGTAAGGTGAGAGGGAAATAGACATGTTTAAATGATTGCAAAGCCTGTAACATAAATATAGATTCTTCTGTGGAGAGCTAGTGGGCATGGAATCAGTTCCAGGACCAGCGATAACCAACGTCATGCTGCATTTCAGGAGGCACAAGAGAGGAAGCTGAAAGGAGAGGAACAAATGCATGATTGATGCCGAATAGATGGGGTTGCCTAGAGCAAAGGAGACCCAGGTGGCAGAAAACTTGATCTTTGAAGATTTAATAGGTTCCTCATTCTCTGTCAGTTGGTCCTTTCAGATTGGTCAGCAGTGAGCTCTGTTTTTCTTTATGCAGAGGATTCCTAGCTATGGCTTTTAGCTCAAAATATCAGCTTGAATTTAAGCTAATGGACAATAAAAGTTTAGGGTGAGAGGTACTGTTTCCATTCAGCAGCTAGATGAGGATCTGCAATGAATTAGACTTTTTCAAAGGATGCTTTTATAATGACACAAGCTGTCTCCCTAAGAAATTGTTGTTGGAGGAGAAATACTTGAAATGGTCGATATTTGCATGATCAATTAGAGTGAGCAGAATAGACAGGAGAAAATAAGGCAAAGATGTAGCTAATAATCAAATTCAAGTTATCTGATAATATGGAAGACAAAGTTCAAGTTGAATTGGAAGGAGAAGAGTGGTGCTAATTACTTGAGTCTATGGTTGGAATATAAAACCAACAGTTTTATATATATATATATATATATATATATATATATATATATATATATATATATATATATGTATATATATGTGTGTGTGTGTGGTGTGTGTGTGCGTATGTGTGTATAATTATATATTTACATATATCTCCAGTTCCAGGACTTGCCAAAACAGCCCGTTCAATGATTTCTGAAATGCATTCCTCTACACAGAATGCACTATTATTCTGTCTAGACTGTATGGCACAGAAAACTAAAGACTGACAGAATCAATAGCTTTCATAAGTACATTACTGGAATTTACATTATTTCTGCCTAGTAATACTCTGTGGGCCACCAAAGATAAAGAAATATGTACATCTGATAAAATCAAATTTTATTTTATGTTCATGTAATTTGTTAGCCAACAAAGACATAGTGATGATAATTATTTCTCAAAGTATAATTAATTCTCTTCCTAATTAAACAGGAATTCTGAACTGGGACTCATAGAAATGTCAGTAGCTTCAGTACACTATTTTGCTTTCTTAGGATCTTATCAAATATATAACGTCCTTGCAGATTTTCATAAGATTGCTTCTGAGATATTTTTCCTACCTAAAATGTGTGTGTATGTACTTATATATAGATACATACATACAATGTGAAGTGAACACTCTTTGTTAACTTGTAAAGCTATCAATTGACATTGAGCTATGATGAGATCTTTCTAAGAAGGTTCTAGAGGTATGCATGTTTTTGTTATGAATCTATTTGCAACAGATAGAAGTTCACTGATTTCTTACTTGCCCTTTATCCTCACCATCAGTCTAACATTTTCTTTTTTTTTTTTTTTTTGTCCCCCAATTCACAATACATACCCGGCAAGGGTCCTGTGTTGAGGTGTATATGGGGTGCCTTTACTGTACCTCCTCTTTCTATACAGCCAGTGTAAAGAACACAGCCTGTGGTAAGAATTGGGAGGCCTTATTTTATCTTTTATTTATTTTATTATTATTTTTTTTTCTTCAGGGCAAACTAAAGTTGTTTTTTTTTTCTTTTAAGTAAGAATTCATTTAAAGGACAAAATTGATTAACATAATGAGGTAAACTAATATAACATAATATAGTGACATAACATAACATATAATATAATTAATATAATAATAATACATGTAAGTCAAAGAAAGTTTCTGATTAAAAACACAATTTTTTTTCATAATGGCTTACATATCTTTCACTGTACTATTTTGGGTACATATTCACATTGAATCAGGGGAATACCCATCACCTAATATGTCCTCTTCTCAATCAAAAATCAAATATACTGAAAATAGGCAGAGTCCTGTCTAGAGGCTTCCAACCTCAGTTTGAGAGAGGATGTGAAAAAAGTAATTAAAATACCACAACAATACACACACACACAAAAAAAATATCGAATTAAATAACCGATAAGCACCACAACAATAAAGACAGGCACCACACAATAATCTCGGTTCTGAAATCAAATCATACTCAAGTGCAAAAAGAAAGAAAAAGACAAAACAAAATAAAATAAAATAATATTGGAGACATCAACCGTAATCTTCACACCAAAATAAAGACGTCAAAAAAAATAGATCATTTATTCTCCTCTTGCTGCTTTCGTGGTATGTGGAAGACTTCTACTTTATCTTGGATGGTAAAATCAGACCTGTTTCTAGAGGTATTAGTGGCTGTGCAGATCAGGGAATGGAGTTTATGAAGTCTTTCTTTGTGGTTCTAGCAGTTATGCTTCTTCAATGTCCTTTTTTTGTTTTTTATGTGTTCTAGGTGTTTCAGAATAGTGCTACCATTCTGTGTTTTTCTTTTGTCTTCTGACTTACTTCGTTTAACATAATATGATCTAGGTCCATCCACGTTGCTGCAAAGTCTGTGATTGTATCATTTCTAACTGCCATGTAATATTCCATTGTATATATGTACCACATCTTAATGATCCATTCATCTGTTGTTGGACATCGAGGTTGGTTCCAAGATTTGGCTATTATACTGAGTGCTGCAATAAATAGTGGGGTGCATACGTATTTTGGAATGAATGTCCTTCCATCTTGGGGATATATGCCTAGGAGAGCAATTGCTGGGTCAAATGGCAGCTCAATTCTGAGTTCTTTGAGCACTCTCCAGACTTTTCTCCATAGATGTTGGACCAAGGGACATTCCCACCAGCAATGAATGAGAGTTCCTTTCATACCACATCCTCTCCAACAAAGGTTGTTCCCATTATTTTTGATGTGAGCCAACCTCACTGGTGTGAGGTAGTATCTCATTGTTGTCTTGATTTGGATCTCCCTGATGATGAGTGAAGGTGAGCATGTTTTCATGTGTTTGTTGGCCATCCTTCTCTCTTCCTCAGAGAAATGTCTATTCATTTCATCTCCCCATTTTTTTATGGCTTCGTTTGGTTTTGAAGGACTCAGGTTTCTGAGCGCTTTGTATGTTCTAGATATCAGCCCTTTATCTGATATATCAAATGAAAAGATTTTTTCCCATTCTGTTAGCTGTCTTCTTGTATTAAGTAGGGTTTCTTTTGCCATGCAGAAGCTTTTTAGTTTGATATAGTCCCATTTGTTTATAGTTGATGCTAACGTTTTCTAGTCTAACATTTTCTAGAGCTGTGGGTCTAGAGAAGACAACTAAAAATATCATTTTGGAGTACAATTAGTCATTCTCAGGAAATCTATGAACACTTTGGTGAAGCATCTTCCCCCACAGGAAAGAGGATCCTTATAGTCTGATAGCATGGCAGGATCTGCAACTTGATATGAGGTAGAAAGTCCTTTTCTCTCTTAATTTTAGAAATTATTAAAAACAAATGGTCATCCAGGTTGGAAAATTGGCAGAGAAAGTAGGAACGCACTGTCTGTCCTGTGCCACTCCTGATGAGAATCTTGTCATCACATTTATTCAGTGATGAAAGCTTTGTCCCCTGTGAACTTATAAAATACTTTATAAATGCACATTCCTATTAAAACAATTTGCACATCATAAAAAATAAAGGAGAGAGGCATGAGAAAATAGAGAAAGAAAAATTATGTGGGACTTTTTTTATGTTCAAGTAGATTCTGGCCTCAAAGTTCAGGGGTGTGGTGCACCGTATTTTGTGGATTCAGAGTTCTGATGGGTTGTGAACCAACTCATCTGGACTATGGAAAATGGCCACATAGTTGCTTTGTGTGTGTATGCTTTGCTTCTTGTGTGTAGAAAATTAAGTAAAAAAAATTTAATGCATAACTTCTAGTAATACTTTGTATTACTGAATATTGCCAGTATTTCTCCCACAGAATAGGAATGTATTTATTTATTGTATAAATGTCCCACCTCCTATGCAAAGGGCTTATTCCTGGCTCTGAACTCATTAAAGATTCCTAGTGGTACTTTGCAGACCATATAATATGCTGGGAATTGAACCTGGGCCAACTGTTTGCAAAGCAATTAAATGTCTGAGTCTTTCTTGTCTCTTCTTTCTTGCCCCCTCCAAAAATGGTAATTGGAGATGGTTTTGTATTAATAAGAAACTATACTTTTGCCTAACTCCAAAACTGGTTATTGAGCATAGTTTATATTTAATAAGAAGCTATACTTTCTTGCCACCTCAAAACATGCTAATTTAATATGACTCATATTAATAAAAAAAAAAACTAACTTTCTTACCCATCCTAAAATGATAATTGAATACGGCTCATATTAATACAGATTATTTAGATCTGGAATGGGTGGAGACAATCATTGGATTTATCTTTTAGATCAAGCTTCTCTGTGCTATTTATTTTATTATTCATTAAGAACTAAATGATGAATACTTCCTCTAACCCCATGAATATTTTTTAACAACAGTTCTTACCCTTGAGTTTTTAGCTGCCTTGATATTATAATTGGAGAACAACACCCCAAATTCTGATCGTAGATAGCTATCAAAAAGAAGATAGAAGGAGAAAAGTTTCATTGATCCTTAAAATACAGCCAAAGACTTTAGCAATTGGTTTCATACACATGAATTAAAGCAGTTGTAAAACAGTGCCCCAAACCAACATCAGCACAGCATATGTTTTTACACCAGTTTTTTTAATGTTTGTTTTCTTCCTTTTCCTTCCCTTTGTTATAGTTGCTGTGGTGATGTCTAAGGATTACACACATTTTCCTTGTGGAATCACACATTTATTGGACAGTGATGGAAAGAATCTGTTTCTTGCTCTTCCTAACATCCATCCACAGTGCCTAAGGCTGTCCCGTGTGGCATTTGGGAAGATGGCAGTTTGCCTAAGATGTTGGACTAGTACAGGGGAAATATCCATGCCTGAATTTTTGTGAAGTGCTCAGATCTGAATTCAATGGCATTGACTAGAGAGTGTTTCAGGAATGAGGACCAGGTGCTTCAGAAGTCCTGAGACAAACTACAGTAAATAGGACATTTACTCTGCACCCCTCAACCCAACATGGTTCTAATCCCTGACACCATTTTATCACCCAAGCCCCATTCGAAGTTATCCATGATCTTAGAGCCAGAAGTTAACTCTGAGTGTTACCTGGTGTGGTCTAAAACTAAAAACAAACAAAATAAAAATAAATAAAAATAAATGCTGCAGGAGAGAAAAGCAGTACCTGTAGCTTCTTAGGGGATGTTTCCACTGAAGTTAGTCTGTAAAAGTCACAATTTCTTGTTGAGGAAAAAGAGAAGCAAACACAAATTTACCCCAGAGTGAGTGAGCTACTATTTATAGAGAGTGGAAGGAATGATGGTATCAGATTGGGGATCCTAAGTGCAATTTTCAGGAACTTCTTTGGACTGACATTCATGTAATGCAAAAGTATTGTTTTTAATTTTGTTTGTTTCCTTTTAAGATTCAGAGAAATAAAATGCTTTATACAATTTTCTAAAAATTCTCAAAGATTATGGCCAGGGAGAAAGCACAGCTCCCTTGAAATTTCCTTTTAAAAGCACTATATTGTGTTGGGGAAATAGTTCAGAATGTTAAGGCAATTATTGTTTGTGGCTATCCTGGGTTTGATCTCCAACATCATCTATGGTCCACAAAATATTGTCAGGATTGATTCTGGGCGTAGAAGCTTGGTTAATTCCTGAATATCTTTGAGAGAGAAACATAAAAATTAAAGACTTATAGGAGATTTTGATAGGAAGTAAGGATAAAAATCATTGCTGAAAAGAAAGAGAACATTTTCATTATCATTGCTAAATTCAAACATACTCAACTGAAATATAATGTTTTCTTCACTTGATGTTATGGGGTCAAGTCCTACTATTCTATCCTGATTATTTATGGTTAATGCAAATATCTGTCTTCCCCACATTGCTCAACTTCTTCATGTTGAAGAAATTTCTATTCCAGGTTCTTTACAATTATTAGATTACTTTTAATATGAAGATTGAATGATCATTTTTAACACAACTTTATTTCTATAAAATCATTCCATAGAGAGTATTTGATGATAGGGAAGGGGAACCTTGCTATGTCATAAAGTTCCTCTTGAATGATCTGAAAATGTGGTTAAGGGCCACTCATGCTCCCTTAACCATATCCACACCCTCAATTGATTTACACGGAGAGATAACCAGGGATACAGCAAGGAATGCACTTGCTTTTTTAATAGTAAACCTTGACTCTATCTCCTAAGTGGGATCAGGAAGAATGTATGAGCACAGAGGCAGGAGGAAGTCATGGACACTGCCATTTATGTCCCAAAAATAAATAAAAATAATAATTCAGTATAGTTCTCTGCTGCTCCCATACTACCTATTCTATCAATACTCCCCAAATAATGCATCAGTTAACAATTCATGAACGACTCTGACTTATCACTCATACTTAAACCTATAGTTTGTGGATCTTTTTGATTTAGTCATTCTCTAGATTTTAACACTTATACTGGGTGCAATGTTTACATTGTATATGCCATCCTAAAGAACCTTATAATCCACATGTCATCTTAATGAACGAGTCATATATTTACAAATTTGGCTTGTTTTGTGCTGTGATAAAATACTTTAACAGTTTTTAATCTGAAAATAGAGCTCCTTAGCTTGGAAAATGCAGGATTCTAGATCCAGGGGCTCCTATTTTTTTCAGGACTTTCTATATTTACCCCCACTTCTGTTCCATGAACCCAAGGCTATCCCCATATGGCCCCACATATAAGCAGATTTTACACTACTTGGTTCTTTTCTAGGCCCTTTCCCTCAAAACAATTGATAATAACTTCCATGAGAATAAGGGCATTGTTCTAACCCTTATCCATAAATAAATAAAGACCTCTGTGTCTCTAGTTTTTCAGCTATAACATAATACAGACAAGAATAGAAGCGCTGTAGAGGATTTGCAGGATGATTAAATAACTTAATATCAGAAAACCATATTAGTCCTTCCAGGCGTGAGTCGCTGATTGTGTACTTGTTGTTATTTGTTGTCACTTTTCAGATGATGCAAAAAATTCGCTGTGTTTTTCAATGAATCTTGTTTCCCCTTCAAAGCCCTTTTGTAGGAACCCTCTAAAATGAGTGTTCAAGTGCAATGAACCTCTGCCTTATCCTACATGAAAAGTTTCACTGGTCCGTATGTACTTGGCATTTCTAGATATGTTAGCATTGTTTTAAATAACAGCACTCTTCCAATTTGGAACAAAATATGCTATCAACTAGTCATACTATCATATCACTATGACCTTAATAATACACTAAATAATTACTCCTTGCCAGGAATCTTGCATTTATGTGTGTTTGTCATTTATAAAAATTATGGGTTTGGGAGTCAGAGTGGTGGCACAAGCCATAAGGCGTCTGCTTTGCTAGTGGCTTCCCATATTGTCCCCCAAACCAGAAATGAGATCATAGCCAGGAGTAACCCCTGAGCATAACCAGGTGTGGCCCCAAACAAACAAACAAACAAAACCAAAACTATGCATTTTGAAAAAAGAAGAAGAGGTGATTTAGAGGTCTAACTCAGGGTGCTGTGGTTTTAAAGTCTATCATGCCATGAAACTGGTTGATGAGGAGGTTTTGGGGTGGCTCAAAAAGATCAGGAATTTGAAAGGCCCCAAAACAGGTCCCACTGCAGGCATGGTAGATGTCCTCTATAAATCATTTCTCCAAAGCCTAGGTGAGAAAACCAGAGTTGATACTCTGAGTGTGATAAAGTAGAGAGGTAAAGTCACAGATATCACAAAATATCTCAGGCGATTCATTTCATTCAACCTGTGATTTCTTTGCATGTGTTTTATTTCTTGGAAGGGAAGGAGTATCCTCCAGCAAAAAAAATAATAATCGTGCAGAGATTTTTCTCATTGAAATGGATATTGGTAATTTTCTGAACGTAATATTCATAGGGAGATTTTGCTTTTCTCATGAAAGCACTTTTAGGAAGTTGACAATGGAAGTCAGAAATTCTCTTCTTTTTATTTTAAAATACATTATATGTAGTTTATAATTTGCAGAATTCTCTTTTTGCATTCCTAAAGACTTTTGTACTCATTAAAGTACTAAAATATTTAGGGAACTAGATTCCTTAATGAGAAAAGGAAACAAAAACTTGTAATAAGATCATACCTGAATGTTTATACAGCAACAAAGCCCATTGCTTTATTTTAATATTTACTTTTGTGGCCACACCCACCAGTCTTGATGGGTAACTTCTGGTTTTATGCTAAGCAATCGCTCCTGGAGGGTTCAGGGAATTACATGAAATGCTGGGGATCTAATGAGGTTGGATGCTTCTTAAGGAAAATGCCCTACCCCCTAGACTATTGCTCCAGCCCTCCTCATTGCTATCATCCCATTATTAAAGCTAGAAGTGACGTCATAAAATCTGAAAAATTGACAATAGAGCAAAAGACCTCTAAAATGAGAATTATCAAAAGAGCAAATGAAAAGACGAGTGTTGACCCTAAGTGCCTAGTGATATCAAGAAAGCAATTCTGAGACTATTGAATACTTTCTATGGATTTCCCTTCCCAGGCAGACACATTTTGATATTGGTTACAAGTTGAATAAAGAAGTACAAGGTACAAATCTTTATTTAGAAATGTGTCCTCACTTTCACATGTTCCATGATATACCCAAATGATGGTGTTATGGACAGGCAGTTGTAATAAATGAGTGACAATCTGACATCTCAAGATTGGGCACTGTGGAAAAAAATCTCATTTAAATCTTACCAACATGAAAAACTAACCAACTTCAGATCTCTTTATAAAGTGGTGGTGTACAAAAAACAGGAATTTATCTTTTGCATATCTGGCTTTTATTGAATCACTGACACTACATATGCTCTCTTGAAAACTATCAAAATTGATCCTTGAGCTCAGATCCAAGAGTAGAACCTGAACACTGCCGGGTTGAGCCAGAACAAACAAACAAAACAAAAGTTAAAGAAAATGAAGTGAATCCATTCAAGAGAGAAAGGGGCTATTAACAATAAAACTGGTTTTAACCCTTCAATTTAGACAAATCTCAGCATGAGCCCTGGACATTGATTATATAGTTAGTAAAAAAAAAAAAAAAACTTCAA